>NW_026869732.1:902500-935000 GCF_905332965.1 Bombus pascuorum | reverse complement strand
TTTTCGTTTTTGTTTTCGTTTTTGTTTTCGTTTTTGTTTTCGTTTTTGTTTTCGTTTTTGTTTTCGTGTTTGTTTTCGTTTTTGTTTTCGTTTTTGTTTTCGTTTTTGATTTCGTTTTTGTTTTCGTTTTTGTTTTCGTTTTTGTTTTCGTTTTTGTTTTCGTTTTTGTTTTCGTTTTTGTTTTCGTTTTTGTTTTCGTGTTTGTTTTCGTTTTTGTTTTCGTTCTTGTTTTCGTTTTTGTTTTTGTTTTCGTTTTTGTTTTTGTTTTTGTCCTTGTTTCTGTCCTTGTCTTTGTCTTAATTGGTTTTTGTTTGTACGAGACTAAGTCCAGCGGCATAATGCTCTTCGATCGCACACGACCAAGACCAGCGGCGTGTCGCTCCTAGGGCTGTTGCGAATACTTAAAAGTCCCTACGGTCAAAATCATTGGGTTGCGACTCACCTTTACGAGTTACTCGCTCGCTGCGCTCGCTCGGAATGTTATAGCCTTACCTAAAACCAATCCACCTTGCGTTCGTTTTTCGAAAAGACCGCGATTTTCCGATAATTTACAGACGCGCGGGATCGGTTTTGAGGTTAGGCTAGTTTTATAAGAGCGAGCGAAGCGAGCGAGAAGCTACATCAATTCCCGCGCTATAGTTATATATCAAATGTTCTTTACTAACAATTCTCACCGATCGAAAGAAAGTTTCTGATTTGTAGAAGAATAACAGATATGTTTCGCTAGGTACGCGATTCGTGCTGATCGATGTATCTCGATGATGTTGTTGTTTTCGTTTTTGTTTTCGTTTTTGTTTTCGTTTTTGTTTTCGTTTTTGATTTCGTTTTTGTTTTCGTTTTTGTTTTCGTTTTTGTTTTCGTTTTTGTTTTCGTTTTTGTTTTCGTTTTTGTTTTCGTTTTTGTTTTCGTTTTTGTTTTCGTTTTCGTTTTTGTTTTCTTTTTTGTTTTCGTTTTTGTTTTCTTTTTTGTTTTCGTTTTTGTTTTCGTTTTTGTTTTCGTTTTTGTTTTCGTTTTTGTTTTCGTTTTTGTTTGTGTTTTTGTTTTCGTTTTTGTTTTCGTTTTTGTTTTCGTTTTTGTTTTCGTTTTTGTTTTCGTTTTTGTTTTCGTTTTTGTTTTCGTTTTTGTTTTCGTTTTTGTTTTCGTTTTTGTTTTTGTTTTCGTTTTTGTTTTCGTTTTTGTTTTCGTTTTTGTTTTCGTTTTTGTTTTCGTTTTTGTTTTTGTTTTCGTTTTTGTTTTCGTTTTTGTTTTCGTTTTTGTTTTCGTTTTTGTTTTCGTTTTTGTTTTCGTTTTTGTTTTCGTGTTTGTTTTCGTTTTTGTTTTCGTTTTCGTTTTCGTTTTTGTTTTCTTTTTTGTTTTCGTTTTTGTTTTCGTTTTTGTTTTTGTTTTTGTTTTCGTTTTTGTTTTCGTTTTTGTTTTCGTTTTTGTTTTCGTTTTTGTTTTCGTTTTTGTTTTCGTTTTTGATTTCGTTTTTGTTTTCGTTTTTGTTTTCGTATTTGTTTTCGTTTTTGTTTTCGTTTTTGTTTTCGTTTTTGTTTTCGTTTTTGTTTTCGTGTTTGTTTTCGTTTTTGTTTTCGTTTTTGTTTTCGTTTTTGTTTTTGTTTTCGTTTTTGTTTTTGTTTTTGTCCTTGTTTCTGTCCTTGTCTTTGTCTTAATTGGTTTTTGTTTGTACGAGACTAAGTCCAGCGGCATAATGCTCTTCGATCGCACACGACCAAGTCCAGCGGCGTGTCGCTCCTAGGGCTGTTGCGAATACTTAAAAGTCCCTACGGTCAAAATCATTGGGTTGCGACTCACCTTTACGAGTTGCTCGCTCGCTGCGCTCGCTCGGAATGTTATAGCCTTACCTAAAACCAATCCACCTTGCGTTCGTTTTTCGAAAAGACCGCGATTTTCCGATAATTTACAGACGCGCGGGATCGGTTTTGAGGTTAGGCTAGTTTTATAAGAGCGAGCGAAGCGAGCGAGAAGCTACATCAATTCCCGCGCTATAGTTATATATCAAATGTTCTTTACTAACAATTCTCACCGATCGAAAGAAAGTTTCTGATTTGATAGAAGAATAACAGATATGTTTCGCTAGGTACGCGATTCGTGCTGATCGATGTATCTCGATGATGTTGCTGTTTTCGTTTTTGTTTTCGTTTTTGTTTTCGTTTTTGTTTTCGTTTTCGTTTTCGTTTTCGTTTTTGTTTTCGTTTTTGTTTTCGTTTTTGTTTTCGTTTTTGTTTTCGTTTTTGTTTTCGTTTTTGTTTTCGTTTTTGTTTTCGTTTTTGTTTTCGTTTTTGTTTTCGTTTTTGTTTTCGTTTTTGATTTCGTTTTTGTTTTCGTTTTTGTTTTCGTTTTTGTTTTCGTTTTTGTTTTCGTTTTTGTTTTCGTTTTTGTTTTCGTTTTTGTTTTCGTGTTTGTTTTCGTTTTTGTTTTCGTTTTTCTTTTCGTGTTTGTTTTCGTTTTTGTTTTCGTTTTTGTTTTCTTTTTTGTTTTCGTTTTTGTTTTCGTTTTTGTTTTCTTTTTTGTGTTCGTTTTTGTTTTCGTTTTTGTTTTCGTTTTTGTTTTCGTTTTTGTTTTCGTTTTTGTTTTCGTTTTTGTTTTCGTTTTTGTTTTCGTTTTTGTTTTCGTTTTTGTTTTTGTTTTCGTTTTTGTTTTCGTTTTTGTTTTCGTTTTTGTTTTCGTTTTTGTTTTCGTTTTTGTTTTCGTTTTTGTTTTTGTTTTCGTTTTTGTTTTCGTTTTTGTTTTTGCTTTCCTTTTCGTTTTTGTTTGTGTTTTTGTTTTCGTTTTTGTTTTCGTTTTTGTTTTCGTTTTTGTTTTCGTTTTTGTTTTCGTTTTTGTTTTCGTTTTTGTTTTCGTGTTTGTTTTCGTTTTTGTTTTCGTTTTTGTTTTCGTTTTTGATTTCGTTTTTGTTTTCGTTTTTGTTTTCGTTTTTGTTTTCGTTTTTGTTTTCGTTTTTGTTTTCGTTTTTGTTTTCGTTTTCGTTTTCGTTTTCGTTTTTGTTTTCGTTTTTGTTTTCGTTTTTGTTTTCGTTTTTGTTTTCGTTTTTGTTTTCGTTTTTGTTTTCGTTTTTGATTTCGTTTTTGTTTTCGTTTTTGTTTTCGTTTTTGTTTTCGTTTTTGTTTTCGTTTTTGTTTTCGTTTTTGTTTTCGTTTTTGTTTTCGTGTTTGTTTTCGTTTTTGTTTTCGTTTTTCTTTTCGTGTTTGTTTTCGTTTTTGTTTTCGTTTTTGTTTTCGTTTTTGTTTTCGTTTTTGTTTTCGTTTTTGTTTTCGTTTTTGTTTTCGTTTTTGTTTTCGTTTTTGTTTTCGTTTTTGTTTTCGTTTTTGTTTTCGTTTTTGTTTTTGTTTTCGTTTTTGTTTTCGTTTTTGTTTTCGTTTTTGTTTTCGTTTTTGTTTTCGTTTTTGTTTTCGTTTTTGTTTTTGTTTTCGTTTTTGTTTTCGTTTTTGTTTTTGCTTTCCTTTTCGTTTTTGTTTGTGTTTTTGTTTTCGTTTTTGTTTTCGTTTTTGTTTTCGTTTTTGTTTTCGTTTTTGTTTTCGTTTTTGTTTTCGTTTTTGTTTTCGTGTTTGTTTTCGTTTTTGTTTTCGTTTTTGTTTTCGTTTTTGATTTCGTTTTTGTTTTCGTTTTTGTTTTCGTTTTTGTTTTTGTTTTCGTTTTTGTTTTTGTTTTTGTCCTTGTTTCTGTCCTTGTCTTTGTCTTAATTGGTTTTTGTTTGTACGAGACTAAGTCCAGCGGCATAATGCTCTTCGATCGCACACGACCAAGTCCAGCGGCGTGTCGCTCCTAGGGCTGTTGCGAATACTTAAAAGTCCCTACGGTCAAAATCATTGGGTTGCGACTCACCTTTACGAGTTACTCGCTCGCTGCGCTCGCTCGGAATGTTATAGCCTTACCTAAAACCAATCCACCTTGCGTTCGTTTTTCGAAAAGACCGCGATTTTCCGATAATTTACAGACGCGCGGGATCGGTTTTGAGGTTAGGCTAGTTTTATAAGAGCGAGCGAAGCGAGCGAGAAGCTACATCAATTCCCGCGCTATAGTTATATATCAAATGTTCTTTACTAACAATTCTCACCGATCGAAAGAAAGTTTCTGATTTGTAGAAGAATAACAGATATGTTTCGCTAGGTACGCGATTCGTGCTGATCGATGTATCTCGATGATGTTGTTGTTTTCGTTTTTGTTTTCGTTTTTGTTTTCGTTTTTGTTTTCGTTTTTGATTTCGTTTTTGTTTTCGTTTTTGTTTTCGTTTTTGTTTTCGTTTTTGTTTTCGTTTTTGTTTTCGTTTTTGTTTTCGTTTTTGTTTTCGTTTTTGTTTTCGTTTTTTTTTTTGTTTTCTTTTTTGTTTTCGTTTTTGTTTTTTTTTTTGTTTTCGTTTTTGTTTTCGTTTTTGTTTTCGTTTTTGTTTTCGTTTTTGTTTTCGTTTTTGTTTGTGTTTTTGTTTTCGTTTTTGTTTTCGTTTTTGTTTTCGTTTTTGTTTTCGTTTTTGTTTTCGTTTTTGTTTTCGTTTTTGTTTTCGTTTTTGTTTTCGTTTTTGTTTTCGTTTTTGTTTTTGTTTTCGTTTTTGTTTTCGTTTTTGTTTTCGTTTTTGTTTTCGTTTTTGTTTTCGTTTTTGTTTTTGTTTTCGTTTTTGTTTTCGTTTTTGTTTTCGTTTTTGTTTTCGTTTTTGTTTTCGTTTTTGTTTTCGTTTTTGTTTTCGTGTTTGTTTTCGTTTTTGTATTCGTTTTCGTTTTCGTTTTTGTTTTCTTTTTTGTTTTCGTTTTTGTTTTCGTTTTTGTTTTTGTTTTCGTTTTCGTTTTTGTTTTCGTTTTTGTTTTCGTTTTTGTTTTCGTTTTTGTTTTCGTTTTTGTTTTCGTTTTTGATTTCGTTTTTGTTTTCGTTTTTGTTTTCGTTTTTGTTTTCGTTTTTGTTTTCGTTTTTGTTTTCGTTTTTGTTTTCGTTTTTGTTTTCGTGTTTGTTTTCGTTTTTGTTTTCGTTTTTGTTTTCGTTTTTGTTTTTGTTTTCGTTTTTGTTTTTGTTTTTGTCCTTGTTTCTGTCCTTGTCTTTGTCTTAATTGGTTTTTGTTTGTACGAGACTAAGTCCAGCGGCATAATGCTCTTCGATCGCACACGACCAAGTCCAGCGGCGTGTCGCTCCTAGGGCTGTTGCGAATACTTAAAAGTCCCTACGGTCAAAATCATTGGGTTGCGACTCACCTTTACGAGTTGCTCGCTCGCTGCGCTCGCTCGGAATGTTATAGCCTTACCTAAAACCAATCCACCTTGCGTTCGTTTTTCGAAAAGACCGCGATTTTCCGATAATTTACAGACGCGCGGGATCGGTTTTGAGGTTAGGCTAGTTTTATAAGAGCGAGCGAAGCGAGCGAGAAGCTACATCAATTCCCGCGCTATAGTTATATATCAAATGTTCTTTACTAACAATTCTCACCGATCGAAAGAAAGTTTCTGATTTGATAGAAGAATAACAGATATGTTTCGCTAGGTACGCGATTCGTGCTGATCGATGTATCTCGATGATGTTGTTGTTTTCGTTTTTGTTTTCGTTTTTGTTTTCGTTTTTGTTTTCGTTTTCGTTTTCGTTTTCGTTTTTGTTTTCGTTTTTGTTTTCGTTTTTGTTTTCGTTTTTGTTTTCGTTTTTGTTTTCGTTTTTGTTTTCGTTTTTGTTTTCGTTTTTGTTTTCGTTTTTGTTTTCGTTTTTGTTTTCGTTTTTGATTTCGTTTTTGTTTTCGTTTTTGTTTTCGTTTTTGTTTTCGTTTTTGTTTTCGTTTTTGTTTTCGTTTTTGTTTTCGTTTTTGTTTTCGTGTTTGTTTTCGTTTTGGTTTTCGTTTTTGTTTTCGTTTTTGTTTTTGTTTTCGTTTTTGTTTTTGTTTTTGTCCTTGTTTCTGTCCTTGTCTTTGTCTTAATTGGTTTTTGTTTGTACGAGACTAAGTTCAGCGGCATAATGCTCTTCGATCGCACACGACCAAGTCCAGCGGCGTGTCGCTCCTAGGGCTGTTGCGAATACTTAAAAGTCCCTACGGTCAAAATCATTGGGTTGCGACTCACCTTTACGAGTTGCTCGCTCGCTGCGCTCGCTCGGAATGTTATAGCCTTACCTAAAACCAATCCACCTTGCGTTCGTTTTTCGAAAAGACCGCGATTTTCCGATAATTTACAGACGCGCGGGATCGGTTTTGAGGTTAGGCTAGTTTTATAAGAGCGAGCGAAGCGAGCGAGAAGCTACATCAATTCCCGCGCTATAGTTATATATCAAATGTTCTTTACTAACAATTCTCACCGATCGAAAGAAAGTTTCTGATTTGATAGAAGAATAACAGATATGTTTCGCTAGGTACGCGATTCGTGCTGATCGATGTATCTCGATGATGTTGTTGTTTTCGTTTTTGTTTTCGTTTTTGTTTTCGTTTTTGTTTTCGTTTTCGTTTTCGTTTTCGTTTTCGTTTTCGTTTTTGTTTTCGTTTTTGTTTTCGTTTTTGTTTTCGTTTTTGTTTTCGTTTTTGTTTTCGTTTTTGTTTTCGTTTTTGTTTTCGTTTTTGTTTTCGTTTTTGTTTTCGTTTTTGTTTTCGTTTTTGATTTCGTTTTTGTTTTCGTTTTTGTTTTCGTTTTTGTTTTCGTTTTTGTTTTCGTTTTTGTTTTCGTTTTTGTTTTCGTTTTTGTTTTCGTGTTTGTTTTCGTTTTGGTTTTCGTTTTTGTTTTCGTTTTTGTTTTTGTTTTCGTTTTTGTTTTTGTTTTTGTCCTTGTTTCTGTCCTTGTCTTTGTCTTAATTGGTTTTTGTTTGTACGAGACTAAGTCCAGCGGCATAATGCTCTTCGATCGCACACGACCAAGTCCAGCGGCGTGTCGCTCCTAGGGCTGTTGCGAATACTTAAAAGTCCCTACGGTCAAAATCATTGGGTTGCGACTCACCTTTACGAGTTGCTCGCTCGCTGCGCTCGCTCGGAATGTTATAGCCTTACCTAAAACCAATCCACCTTGCGTTCGTTTTTCGAAAAGACCGCGATTTTCCGATAATTTACAGACGCGCGGGATCGGTTTTGAGGTTAGGCTAGTTTTATAAGAGCGAGCGAAGCGAGCGAGAAGCTACATCAATTCCCGCGCTATAGTTATATATCAAATGTTCTTTACTAACAATTCTCACCGATCGAAAGAAAGTTTCTGATTTGATAGAAGAATAACAGATATGTTTCGCTAGGTACGCGATTCGTGCTGATCGATGTATCTCGATGATGTTTTTGTTTTCGTTTTTGTTTTCGTTTTTCTTTTCGTTTTTGTTTTCGTTTTTCTTTTCGTGTTTGTTTTCGTTTTTGTTTTCGTTTTTGTTTTCTTTTTTGTTTTCGTTTTTGTTTTCGTTTTTGTTTTCGTTTTTGTTTTCGTTTTTGTTTTCGTGTTTGTTTTCGTTTTTGTTTTCGTTTTTGTTTTCTTTTTTGTTTTCGTTTTTGTTTTCGTTTTTGTTTTCGTTTTTGTTTTCGTTTTTGTTTTCGTTTTTGTTTTCTTTTTGTTTTCGTTTTTGTTTTCGTTTTTGTTTTCGTTTTTGATTTCGTTTTTGTTTTTGTTTTCGTTTTTGTTTTCGTTTTTGTTTTTGTTTTCCTTTTCGTTTTTGTTTTCGTTTTTGTTTTCGTTTTTGTTTTCGTTTTTGTTTTCGTTTTTGTTTTCGTTTTTGTTTTCGTTTTTGTTTTCGTTTTTGTTTTCGTTTTTGTTTTTGTTTTCGTTTTTGTTTTCGTTTTTGTTTTTGTTTTCCTTTTCGTTTTTGTTTGTGTTTTTGTTTTCGTTTTCGTTTTCGTTTTTGTTTTCGTTTTTGTTTTCGTTTTTGTTTTCGTTTTTGTTTTCGTTTTTGTTTTCGTTTTTGTTTTCGTTTTTGTTTTCGTTTTTGTTTTCGTTTTTGTTTTCGTTTTTGTTTTTGTTTTCGTTTTTGTTTTCGTTTTTGTTTTCGTTTTTGTTTTTGTTTTCCTTTTCGTTTTTGTTTGTGTTTTTGTTTTTGTCCTTGTTTCTGTCCTTGTCTTTGTCTTAATTGGTTTTTGTTTGTACGAGACTAAGTCCAGCGGCATAATGCTCTTCGATCGCACACGACCAAGTCCAGCGGCGTGTCGCTCCTAGGGCTGTTGCGAATACTTAAAAGTCCCTACGGTCTAAATCATTGGGTTGCGACTCACCTTTACGAGTTGCTCGCTCGCTGCGCTCGCTCGGAATGTTATAGCCTTACCTAAAACCAATCCACCTTGCGTTCGTTTTTCGAAAAGACCGCGATTTTCCGATAATTTACAGACGCGCGGGATCGGTTTTGAGGTTAGGCTAGTTTTATAAGAGCGAGCGAAGCGAGCGAGAAGCTACATCAATTCCCGCGCTATAGTTATATATCAAATGTTCTTTACTAACAATTCTCACCGATCGAAAGAAAGTTTCTGATTTGATAGAAGAATAACAGATATGTTTCGCTAGGTACGCGATTCGTGCTGATCGATGTATCTCGATGATGTTGTTGTTTTCGTTTTTGTTTTCGTTTTTGTTTTCGTTTTTCTTTTCGTGTTTGTTTTCGTTTTTGTTTTCGTTTTTGTTTTCGTTTTTGTTTTCGTTTTTGTTTTCGTTTTTGTTTTCGTTTTTGTTTTCGTTTTTGTTTTCGTTTTTGTTTTCGTTTTTGTTTTCGTTTTTGTTTTCGTTTTTGTTTTTGTTTTCGTTTTTGTTTTCGTTTTTGTTTTCGTTTTTGTTTTCGTTTTTGTTTTCGTTTTTGTTTTTGTTTTCGTTTTTGTTTTCGTTTTTGTTTTCGTTTTTGTTTTCGTTTTTGTTTTCGTTTTTGTTTTCGTTTTTGTTTCTGTTTTCGTTTTTGTTTTCGTTTTTGTTTTTGTTTTCCTTTTCGTTTTTGTTTGTGTTTTTGTTTTCGTTTTTGTTTTCGTTTTTGTTTTCGTTTTTGTTTTCGTTTTTGTTTTCGTTTTTGTTTTCGTGTTTGTTTTCGTTTTTGTTTTCGTTTTTGTTTTCGTTTTTGTTTTTGTTTTCGTTTTTGTTTTTGTTTTCCTTTTCGTTTTTGTTTGTGTTTTTGTTTTTGTCCTTGTTTCTGTCCTTGTCTTTGTCTTAATTGGTTTTTGTTTGTACGAGACTAAGTCCAGCGGCATAATGCTCTTCGATCGCACACGACCAAGTCCAGCGGCGTGTCGCTCCTAGTGCTGTTGCGAATACTTAAAAGTCCCTACGGTCAAAATCATTGGGTTGCGACTCACCTTTACGAGTTGCTCGCTCGCTGCGCTCGCTCGGAATGTTATAGCCTTACCTAAAACCAATCCACCTTGCGTTCGTTTTTCGAAAAGACCGCGATTTTCCGATAATTTACAGACGCGCGGGATCGGTTTTGAGGTTAGGCTAGTTTTATAAGAGCGAGCGAAGCGAGCGAGAAGCTACATCAATTCCCGCGCTATAGTTATATATCAAATGTTCTTTACTAACAATTCTCACCGATCGAAAGAAAGTTTCTGATTTGATAGAAGAATAACAGATATGTTTCGCTAGGTACGCGATTCGTGCTGATCGATGTATCTCGATGATGTTGTTGTTTTCGTTTTTGTTTTCGTTTTTGTTTTCGTTTTTGTTTTCGTTTTTGATTTCGTTTTTGTTTTCGTTTTTGTTTTCGTTTTTGTTTTCGTTTTTGTTTTCGTTTTTGTTTTCGTTTTTGTTTTCTTTTTTGTTTTCGTTTTTGTTTTCGTTTTTGTTTTCGTTTTTGTTTTCGTTTTTGTTTTCGTTTTTGTTTTCGTTTTTGTTTTCGTTTTTGTTTTCGTTTTTGTTTTCGTTTTTGTTTTCGTTTTTGTTTTCGTTTTTGTTTTCGTTTTTGTTTTTGTTTTCGTTTTTGTTTTCGTTTTTGTTTTCGTTTTTGTTTTCGTTTTTGTTTTCGTTTTTGTTTTCGTTTTTGTTTTCGTTTTTGTTTTTGTTTTCGTTTTTGTTTTCGTTTTTGTTTTTGTTTTCCTTTTCGTTTTTGTTTTCGTTTTTGTTTTCGTTTTTGTTTTCGTTTTTGTTTTCGTTTTTGTTTTCGTTTTTGTTTTCGTTTTTGATTTCGTTTTTGTTTTCGTTTTTGTTTTCGTTTTTGTTTTCGTTTTTGTTTTCGTTTTTGTTTTCGTTTTTGTTTTCGTTTTTGTTTTCGTGTTTGTTTTCGTTTTTGTTTTCGTTTTTGTTTTCGTTTTTGTTTTCGTTTTTGTTTTCGTTTTTGTTTTTGTTTTTGTTTTTGTCCTTGTTTCTGTCCTTGTCTTTGTCTTAATTGGTTTTTGTTTGTACGAGACTAAGTCCAGCGGCATAATGCTCTTCGATCGCACACGACCAAGTCCAGCGGCGTGTCGCTCCTAGGGCTGTTGCGAATACTTAAAAGTCCCTACGGTCAAAATCATTGGGTTGCGACTCACCTTTACGAGTTGCTCGCTCGCTGCGCTCGCTCGGAATGTTATAGCCTTACCTAAAACCAATCCACCTTGCGTTCGTTTTTCGAAAAGACCGCGATTTTCCGATAATTTACAGACGCGCGGGATCGGTTTTGAGGTTAGGCTAGTTTTATAAGAGCGAGCGAAGCGAGCGAGAAGCTACATCAATTCCCGCGCTATAGTTATATATCAAATGTTCTTTACTAACAATTCTCACCGATCGAAAGAAAGTTTCTGATTTGATAGAAGAATAACAGATATGTTTCGCTAGGTACGCGATTCGTGCTGATCGATGTATCTCGATGATGTTTTTGTTTTCGTTTTTGTTTTCTTTTTTGTTTTCGTTTTTGTTTTCGTTTTTGTTTTCTTTTTTGTTTTCGTTTTTGTTTTCGTTTTTGTTTTCGTTTTTGTTTTCGTTTTTGTTTTCGTTTTTGTTTTCGTTTTTGTTTTCGTTTTTGTTTTCGTTTTTGTTTTCGTTTTTGTTTTCTTTTTTGTTTTCGTTTTTGTTTTCGTTTTTGTTTTCTTTTTTGTTTTCGTTTTTGTTTTCGTTTTTGTTTTCGTTTTTGTTTTCGTTTTTGTTTTCGTTTTTGTTTTCGTTTTTGTTTTCGTTTTTGTTTTCGTTTTTGTTTTCGTTTTTGTTTTTGTTTTCGTTTTTGTTTTCGTTTTTGTTTTCGTTTTTGTTTTCGTTTTTGTTTTCGTTTTTGTTTTCGTTTTTGTTTTTGTTTTCGTTTTTGTTTTCGTTTTTGTTTTTGTTTTCCTTTTCGTTTTTGTTTTCGTTTTTGTTTTCGTTTTTGTTTTCGTTTTTGTTTTCGTTTTTGTTTTCGTTTTTGATTTCGTTTTTGTTTTCGTTTTTGTTTTCGTTTTTGTTTTCGTTTTTGTTTTCGTTTTTGTTTTCGTGTTTGTTTTCGTTTTTGTTTTCGTTTTTGTTTTCGTTTTTGTTTTTGTTTTCGTTTTTGTTTTTGTTTTTGTCCTTGTTTCTGTCCTTGTCTTTGTCTTAATTGGTTTTTGTTTGTACGAGACTAAGTCCAGCGGCATAATGCTCTTCGATCGCACACGACCAAGTCCAGCGGCGTGTCGCTCCTAGGGCTGTTGCGAATACTTAAAAGTCCCTACGGTCAAAATCATTGGGTTGCGACTCACCTTTACGAGTTGCTCGCTCGCTGCGCTCGCTCGGAATGTTATAGCCTTACCTAAAACCAATCCACCTTGCGTTCGTTTTTCGAAAAGACCGCGATTTTCCGATAATTTACAGACGCGCGGGATCGGTTTTGAGGTTAGGCTACTTTTATAAGAGCGAGCGAAGCGAGCGAGAAGCTACATCAATTCCCGCGCTATAGTTATATATCAAATGTTCTTTACTAACAATTCTCACCGATCGAAAGAAAGTTTCTGATTTGATAGAAGAATAACAGATATGTTTCGCTAGGTACGCGATTCGTGCTGATCGATGTATCTCGATGATGTTTTTGTTTTCGTTTTTGTTTTCGTTTTTGTTTTCGTTTTTGTTTTCGTTTTTCTTTTCGTGTTTGTTTTCGTTTTTGTTTTCGTTTTTGTTTTCGTTTTTGTTTTCGTTTTTGTTTTCGTTTTTGTTTTCTTTTTTGTTTTCGTTTTTGTTTTCGTTTTTGTTTTCGTTTTTGTTTTCGTTTTTGTTTTCGTTTTTGTTTTCGTTTTTGTTTTCGTTTTTGTTTTCGTTTTTGTTTTCGTTTTTGTTTTCGTTTTTGTTTTCGTTTTTGTTTTTGTTTTCGTTTTTGTTTTCGTTTTTGTTTTTGTTTTCCTTTTCGTTTTTGTTTGTGTTTTTGTTTTCGTTTTTGTTTTCGTTTTTGTTTTCGTTTTTGTTTTCGTGTTTGTTTTCGTTTTTGTTTTCGTTTTTGTTTTCGTTTTTGTTTTTGTTTTCGTTTTTGTTTTCGTTTTTGTTTTTGTTTTCCTTTTCGTTTTTGTTTGTGTTTTTGTTTTTGTCCTTGTTTCTGTCCTTGTCTTTGTCTTAATTGGTTTTTGTTTGTACGAGACTAAGTCCAGCGGCATAATGCTCTTCGATCGCACACGACCAAGTCCAGCGGCGTGTCGCTCCTAGGGCTGTTGCGAATACTTAAAAGTCCCTACGGTCAAAATCATTGGGTTGCGACTCACCTTTACGAGTTGCTCGCTCGCTGCGCTCGCTCGGAATGTTATAGCCTTACCTAAAACCAATCCACCTTGCGTTCGTTTTTCGAAAAGACCGCGATTTTCCGATAATTTACAGACGCGCGGGATCGGTTTTGAGGTTAGGCTAGTTTTATAAGAGCGAGCGAAGCGCGCGAGAAGCTACATCAATTCCCGCGCTATAGTTATATATCAAATGTTCTTTACTAACAATTCTCACCGATCGAAAGAAAGTTTCTGATTTGATAGAAGAATAACAGATATGTTTCGCTAGGTACGCGATTCGTGCTGATCGATGTATCTCGATGATGTTTTTGTTTTCGTTTTTGTTTTCGTTTTTGTTTTCGTTTTTGTTTTCGTTTTTGTTTTCGTTTTTGTTTTCGTTTTTGTTTTCGTTTTTGTTTTCGTTTTTGTTTTCGTTTTTGTTTTCGTTTTTGTTTTCGTTTTTGTTTTCGTTTTTGTTTTCGTTTTCGTTTTCGTTTTTGTTTTCTTTTTTGTTTTCGTTTTTGTTTTCGTTTTTGTTTTCGTTTTTGTTTTCGTTTTTGTTTTCGTTTTTGTTTTCGTTTTTGTTTTCGTGTTTGTTTTCGTTTTTGTTTTCGTTTTTGTTTTCGTTTTTGTTTTTGTTTTCGTTTTTGTTTTCGTTTTTGTTTTTGTTTTCCTTTTCGTTTTTGTTTGTGTTTTTGTTTTTGTCCTTGTTTCTGTCCTTGTCTTTGTCTTAATTGGTTTTTGTTTGTACGAGACTAAGTCCAGCGGCATAATGCTCTTCGATCGCACACGACCAAGTCCAGCGGCGTGTCGCTCCTAGGGCTGTTGCGAATACTTAAAAGTCCCTACGGTCAAAATCATTGGGTTGCGACTCACCTTTACGAGTTGCTCGCTCGCTGCGCTCGCTCGGAATGTTATAGCCTTACCTAAAACCAATCCACCTTGCGTTCGTTTTTCGAAAAGACCGCGATTTTCCGATAATTTACAGACGCGCGGGATCGGTTTTGAGGTTAGGCTAGTTTTATAAGAGCGAGCGAAGCGCGCGAGAAGCTACATCAATTCCCGCGCTATAGTTATATATCAAATGTTCTTTACTAACAATTCTCACCGATCGAAAGAAAGTTTCTGATTTGATAGAAGAATAACAGATATGTTTCGCTAGGTACGCGATTCGTGCTGATCGATGTATCTCGATGATGTTTTTGTTTTCGTTTTTGTTTTCGTTTTTGTTTTCGTTTTTGTTTTCGTTTTTGTTTTCGTTTTTGTTTTCGTTTTTGTTTTCGTTTTTGTTTTCGTTTTTGTTTTCGTTTTTGTTTTCGTTTTTGTTTTCGTTTTTGTTTTCGTTTTCGTTTTCGTTTTTGTTTTCTTTTTTGTTTTCGTTTTTGTTTTCGTTTTTGTTTTCGTTTTTGTTTTCGTTTTTGTTTTCGTTTTTGTTTTCGTTTTTGTTTTCGTTTTTGTTTTCGTTTTTGTTTTCGTTTTTGATTTCGTTTTTGTTTTCGTTTTTGTTTTCGTTTTTGTTTTCGTGTTTGTTTTCGTTTTTGTTTTCGTTTTCGTTTTCGTTTTTGTTTTCTTTTTTGTTTTCGTTTTTGTTTTCGTTTTTGTTTTCGTTTTTGTTTTCGTTTTTGTTTTTGTTTTTGTTTTCGTTTTTGTTTTCGTTTTTGTTTTCGTTTTTGTTTTCGTTTTTGATTTCGTTTTTGTTTTCGTTTTTGTTTTCGTTTTTGTTTTCGTTTTTGTTTTCGTGTTTGTTTTCGTTTTTGTTTTCGTTTTTGTTTTCGTTTTTGTTTTCGTTTTTGTTTTCGTGTTTGTTTTCGTTTTTGTTTTCGTTTTCGTTTTCGTTTTTGTTTTCTTTTTTGTTTTCGTTTTTGTTTTCGTTTTTGTTTTCGTTTTTGTTTTCGTTTTTTGTTTTCGTTTTTGTTTTCGTTTTTGTTTTCGTTTTTGTTTTCGTTTTTGTTTTCGTTTTTGATTTCGTTTTTGTTTTCGTTTTTGTTTTCGTTTTTGTTTTCGTTTTTGTTTTCGTTTTTGTTTTCGTTTTTGTTTTCGTTTTTGTTTTCGTTTTTGTTTTCGTTTTTGTTTTCGTTTTTGTTTTCGTTTTTGTTTTCGTTTTTGTTTTCGTGTTTGTTTTCGTTTTTGTTTTCGTTTTCGTTTTCGTTTTTGTTTTCTTTTTTGTTTTCGTTTTTGTTTTCGTTTTTGTTTTCGTTTTTGTTTTCGTTTTTGTTTTCGTTTTTGTTTTCGTTTTTGTTTTCGTTTTTGTTTTCGTTTTTGTTTTTGTTTTCGTTTTTGTTTTCGTTTTTGTTTTCGTTTTTGTTTTCGTTTTTGTTTTCGTTTTTGTTTTCGTTTTTGTTTTTGTTTTCGTTTTTGTTTTCGTTTTTGTTTTTGTTTTCCTTTTCGTTTTTGTTTGTGTTTTTGTTTTCGTTTTTGTTTTCGTTTTTGTTTTCGTTTTTGTTTTCGTTTTTGTTTTCGTTTTTGTTTTCGTTTTTGTTTTCGTTTTTGTTTTCGTTTTTGTTTTCGTTTTTGTTTTCGTTTTTGTTTTCGTTTTTGTTTTCGTTTTTGTTTTCGTGTTTGTTTTCGTTTTTGTTTTCGTTTTCGTTTTCGTTTTTGTTTTCTTTTTTGTTTTCGTTTTTGTTTTCGTTTTTGTTTTCGTTTTTGTTTTCGTTTTTGTTTTCGTTTTTGTTTTTGTTTTCGTTTTTGTTTTCGTTTTTGTTTTTGTTTTCCTTTTCGTTTTTGTTTTCGTTTTTGTTTTCGTTTTTGTTTTCGTTTTTGTTTTCGTTTTTGTTTTCGTTTTTGTTTTTGTTTTCGTTTTTGTTTTCGTTTTTGTTTTCGTTTTTGTTTTCGTTTTTGTTTTCGTTTTTGTTTTCGTTTTTGTTTTTGTTTTCGTTTTTGTTTTCGTTTTTGTTTTTGTTTTCCTTTTCGTTTTTGTTTGTGTTTTTGTTTTCGTTTTTGTTTTCGTTTTTGTTTTCGTTTTTGTTTTCGTTTTTGTTTTCGTTTTTGTTTTCGTTTTTGTTTTCGTGTTTGTTTTCGTTTTTGTTTTCGTTTTTGTTTTCGTTTTTGTTTTTGTTTTCGTTTTTGTTTTCGTTTTTGTTTTTGTTTTCCTTTTCGTTTTTGTTTGTGTTTTTGTTTTTGTCCTTGTTTTCGTTTTTGTTTTCGTTTTTGTTTTCGTTTTTGTTTTCGTTTTTGTTTTCGTTTTTGTTTTCGTTTTTGTTTTCGTTTTTGTTTTCGTTTTTGTTTTCGTTTTTGTTTTCGTTTTTGTTTTCGTTTTTGTTTTCGTGTTTGTTTTCGTTTTTGTTTTCGTTTTCGTTTTCGTTTTTGTTTTCTTTTTTGTTTTCGTTTTTGTTTTCGTTTTTGTTTTCGTGTTTGTTTTCGTTTTTGTTTTCGTTTTCGTTTTCGTTTTTGTTTTCTTTTTTGTTTTCGTTTTTGTTTTCGTTTTTGTTTTCGTTTTTGTTTTCGTTTTTTGTTTTCGTTTTTGTTTTCGTTTTTGTTTTCGTTTTTGTTTTCGTTTTTGTTTTCGTTTTTGATTTCGTTTTTGTTTTCGTTTTTGTTTTCGTTTTTGTTTTCGTTTTTGTTTTCGTTTTTGTTTTCGTTTTTGTTTTCGTTTTTGTTTTCGTTTTTGTTTTCGTTTTTGTTTTCGTTTTTGTTTTCGTTTTTGTTTTCGTTTTTGTTTTCGTGTTTGTTTTCGTTTTTGTTTTCGTTTTCGTTTTCGTTTTTGTTTTCTTTTTTGTTTTCGTTTTTGTTTTCGTTTTTGTTTTCGTTTTTGTTTTCGTTTTTTGTTTGTGTTTTTGTTTTCGTTTTTGTTTTCGTTTTTGTTTTCGTTTTTGTTTTCGTTTTTGTTTTTGTTTTCGTTTTTGTTTTCGTTTTTGTTTTTGTTTTCCTTTTCGTTTTTGTTTGTGTTTTTGTTTTCGTTTTTGTTTTCGTTTTTGTTTTCGTTTTTGTTTTCGTTTTTGTTTTCGTTTTTGTTTTCGTTTTTGTTTTCGTTTTTGTTTTCGTTTTTGTTTTCGTTTTTGTTTTCGTTTTTGTTTTCGTTTTTGTTTTCGTTTTTGTTTTCGTGTTTGTTTTCGTTTTTGTTTTCGTTTTCGTTTTCGTTTTTGTTTTCTTTTTTGTTTTCGTTTTTGTTTTCGTTTTTGTTTTCGTTTTTGTTTTCGTTTTTGTTTTCGTTTTTGTTTCTGTTTTCGTTTTTGTTTTCGTTTTTGTTTTTGTTTTCCTTTTCGTTTTTGTTTTCGTTTTTGTTTTCGTTTTTGTTTTCGTTTTTGTTTTCGTTTTTGTTTTCGTTTTTGTTTTTGTTTTCGTTTTTGTTTTCGTTTTTGTTTTCGTTTTTGTTTTCGTTTTTGTTTTCGTTTTTGTTTTCGTTTTTGTTTTTGTTTTCGTTTTTGTTTTCGTTTTTGTTTTTGTTTTCCTTTTCGTTTTTGTTTGTGTTTTTGTTTTCGTTTTTGTTTTCGTTTTTGTTTTCGTTTTTGTTTTCGTTTTTGTTTTCGTTTTTGTTTTCGTTTTTGTTTTCGTGTTTGTTTTCGTTTTTGTTTTCGTTTTTGTTTTCGTTTTTGTTTTTGTTTTCGTTTTTGTTTTCGTTTTTGTTTTTGTTTTCCTTTTCGTTTTTGTTTGTGTTTTTGTTTTTGTCCTTGTTTTCGTTTTTGTTTTCGTTTTTGTTTTCGTTTTTGTTTTCGTTTTTGTTTTCGTTTTTGTTTTCGTTTTTGTTTTCGTTTTTGTTTTCGTTTTTGTTTTCGTTTTTGTTTTCGTTTTTGTTTTCGTTTTTGTTTTCGTGTTTGTTTTCGTTTTTGTTTTCGTTTTCGTTTTCGTTTTTGTTTTCTTTTTTGTTTTCGTTTTTGTTTTCGTTTTTGTTTTCGTGTTTGTTTTCGTTTTTGTTTTCGTTTTCGTTTTCGTTTTTGTTTTCTTTTTTGTTTTCGTTTTTGTTTTCGTTTTTGTTTTCGTTTTTGTTTTCGTTTTTTGTTTTCGTTTTTGTTTTCGTTTTTGTTTTCGTTTTTGTTTTCGTTTTTGTTTTCGTTTTTGATTTCGTTTTTGTTTTCGTTTTTGTTTTCGTTTTTGTTTTCGTTTTTGTTTTCGTTTTTGTTTTCGTTTTTGTTTTCGTTTTTGTTTTCGTTTTTGTTTTCGTTTTTGTTTTCGTTTTTGTTTTCGTTTTTGTTTTCGTTTTTGTTTTCGTGTTTGTTTTCGTTTTTGTTTTCGTTTTCGTTTTCGTTTTTGTTTTCTTTTTTGTTTTCGTTTTTGTTTTCGTTTTTGTTTTCGTTTTTGTTTTCGTTTTTTGTTTTCGTTTTTGTTTTCGTGTTTGTTTTCGTTTTTGTTTTCGTTTTTGTTTTCGTTTTTGTTTTTGTTTTCGTTTTTGTTTTCGTTTTTGTTTTTGTTTTCCTTTTCGTTTTTGTTTGTGTTTTTGTTTTTGTCCTTGTTTCTGTCCTTGTCTTTGTCTTAATTGGTTTTTGTTTGTACGAGACTAAGTCCAGCGGCATAATGCTCTTCGATCGCACACGACCAAGTCCAGCGGCGTGTCGCTCCTAGGGCTGTTGCGAATACTTAAAAGTCCCTACGGTCAAAATCATTGGGTTGCGACTCACCTTTACGAGTTGCTCGCTCGCTGCGCTCGCTCGGAATGTTATAGCCTTACCTAAAACCAATCCACCTTGCGTTCGTTTTTCGAAAAGACCGCGATTTTCCGATAATTTACAGACGCGCGGGATCGGTTTTGAGGTTAGGCTAGTTTTATAAGAGCGAGCGAAGCGCGCGAGAAGCTACATCAATTCCCGCGCTATAGTTATATATCAAATGTTCTTTACTAACAATTCTCACCGATCGAAAGAAAGTTTCTGATTTGATAGAAGAATAACAGATATGTTTCGCTAGGTACGCGATTCGTGCTGATCGATGTATCTCGATGATGTTTTTGTTTTCGTTTTTGTTTTCGTTTTTGTTTTCGTTTTTGTTTTCGTTTTTGTTTTCGTTTTTGTTTTCGTTTTTGTTTTCGTTTTTGTTTTCGTTTTTGTTTTCGTTTTTGTTTTCGTTTTTGTTTTCGTTTTTGTTTTCGTTTTTGTTTTCGTTTTCGTTTTCGTTTTTGTTTTCTTTTTTGTTTTCGTTTTTGTTTTCGTTTTTGTTTTCGTTTTTGTTTTCGTTTTTGTTTTCGTTTTTGTTTTCGTTTTTGTTTTCGTTTTTGTTTTCGTTTTTGTTTTCGTTTTTGATTTCGTTTTTGTTTTCGTTTTTGTTTTCGTTTTTGTTTTCGTGTTTGTTTTCGTTTTTGTTTTCGTTTTCGTTTTCGTTTTTGTTTTCTTTTTTGTTTTCGTTTTTGTTTTCGTTTTTGTTTTCGTTTTTGTTTTCGTTTTTGTTTTTGTTTTTGTTTTCGTTTTTGTTTTCGTTTTTGTTTTCGTTTTTGTTTTCGTTTTTGATTTCGTTTTTGTTTTCGTTTTTGTTTTCGTTTTTGTTTTCGTTTTTGTTTTCGTGTTTGTTTTCGTTTTTGTTTTCGTTTTTGTTTTCGTTTTTGTTTTCGTTTTTGTTTTCGTGTTTGTTTTCGTTTTTGTTTTCGTTTTCGTTTTCGTTTTTGTTTTCTTTTTTGTTTTCGTTTTTGTTTTCGTTTTTGTTTTCGTTTTTGTTTTCGTTTTTTGTTTTCGTTTTTGTTTTCGTTTTTGTTTTCGTTTTTGTTTTCGTTTTTGTTTTCGTTTTTGATTTCGTTTTTGTTTTCGTTTTTGTTTTCGTTTTTGTTTTCGTTTTTGTTTTCGTTTTTGTTTTCGTTTTTGTTTTCGTTTTTGTTTTCGTTTTTGTTTTCGTTTTTGTTTTCGTTTTTGTTTTCGTTTTTGTTTTCGTTTTTGTTTTCGTGTTTGTTTTCGTTTTTGTTTTCGTTTTCGTTTTCGTTTTTGTTTTCTTTTTTGTTTTCGTTTTTGTTTTCGTTTTTGTTTTCGTTTTTGTTTTCGTTTTTGTTTTCGTTTTTGTTTTCGTTTTTGTTTTCGTTTTTGTTTTCGTTTTTGTTTTTGTTTTCGTTTTTGTTTTCGTTTTTGTTTTCGTTTTTGTTTTCGTTTTTGTTTTCGTTTTTGTTTTCGTTTTTGTTTTTGTTTTCGTTTTTGTTTTCGTTTTTGTTTTCGTTTTTGTTTCTGTTTTCGTTTTTGTTTTCGTTTTTGTTTTTGTTTTCCTTTTCGTTTTTGTTTTCGTTTTTGTTTTCGTTTTTGTTTTCGTTTTTGTTTTCGTTTTTGTTTTCGTTTTTGTTTTTGTTTTCGTTTTTGTTTTCGTTTTTGTTTTCGTTTTTGTTTTCGTTTTTGTTTTCGTTTTTGTTTTCGTTTTTGTTTTTGTTTTCGTTTTTGTTTTCGTTTTTGTTTTTGTTTTCCTTTTCGTTTTTGTTTGTGTTTTTGTTTTCGTTTTTGTTTTCGTTTTTGTTTTCGTTTTTGTTTTCGTTTTTGTTTTCGTTTTTGTTTTCGTTTTTGTTTTCGTGTTTGTTTTCGTTTTTGTTTTCGTTTTTGTTTTCGTTTTTGTTTTTGTTTTCGTTTTTGTTTTCGTTTTTGTTTTTGTTTTCCTTTTCGTTTTTGTTTGTGTTTTTGTTTTTGTCCTTGTTTTCGTTTTTGTTTTCGTTTTTGTTTTCGTTTTTGTTTTCGTTTTTGTTTTCGTTTTTGTTTTCGTTTTTGTTTTCGTTTTTGTTTTCGTTTTTGTTTTCGTTTTTGTTTTCGTTTTTGTTTTCGTTTTTGTTTTCGTGTTTGTTTTCGTTTTTGTTTTCGTTTTCGTTTTCGTTTTTGTTTTCTTTTTTGTTTTCGTTTTTGTTTTCGTTTTTGTTTTCGTGTTTGTTTTCGTTTTTGTTTTCGTTTTCGTTTTCGTTTTTGTTTTCTTTTTTGTTTTCGTTTTTGTTTTCGTTTTTGTTTTCGTTTTTGTTTTCGTTTTTTGTTTTCGTTTTTGTTTTCGTTTTTGTTTTCGTTTTTGTTTTCGTTTTTGTTTTCGTTTTTGATTTCGTTTTTGTTTTCGTTTTTGTTTTCGTTTTTGTTTTCGTTTTTGTTTTCGTTTTTGTTTTCGTTTTTGTTTTCGTTTTTGTTTTCGTTTTTGTTTTCGTTTTTGTTTTCGTTTTTGTTTTCGTTTTTGTTTTCGTTTTTGTTTTCGTGTTTGTTTTCGTTTTTGTTTTCGTTTTTGTTTTCGTTTTTGTTTTCGTTTTTGTTTTCGTTTTTGTTTTCGTTTTTGTTTTCGTTTTTGTTTTCGTTTTTGTTTTCGTTTTTGTTTTCGTTTTTGTTTTCGTTTTTGTTTTCGTTGTAGTTTTCGTTTTTGTTTTCGTTTTTGTTTTCGTTCTGGTTTTCGTTTTCGTTTTCGTTTTTGTTTTCGTTTTCGTTTTCGTTTTCGTTTTCGTTTTCGTTTTCGTTTTCGTTTTCGTTTTCGTTTTCGTTTTCGTTTTCGTTTTCGTTTTCGTTTTCGTTTTCGTTTTCGTTTTCGTTTTCGTTTTCGTTTTCGTTTTCGTTTTCGTTTTCGTTTTCGTTTTCGTTTTCGTTTTCGTTTTCGTTTTCGTTTTCGTTTTCGTTTTCGTTTTCGTTTTCGTTTTCGTTTTCGTTTTCGTTTTCGTTTTCGTTTTCGTTTTCGTTTTCGTTTTCGTTTTCGTTTTCGTTTTCGTTTTCGTTTTCGTTTTCGTTTTCGTTTTCGTTTTCGTTTTCGTTTTCGTTTTCGTTTTCGTTTTCGTTTTCGTTTTCGTTTTCGTTTTCGTTTTCGTTTTCGTTTTCGTTTTCGTTTTCGTTTTCGTTTTCGTTTTCGTTTTCGTTTTCGTTTTCGTTTTCGTTTTCGTTTTCGTTTTCGTTTTCGTTTTCGTTTTCGTTTTCGTTTTCGTTTTCGTTTTCGTTTTCGTTTTCGTTTTCGTTTTCGTTTTCGTTTTCGTTTTCGTTTTCGTTTTCGTTTTCGTTTTCGTTTTCGTTTTCGTTTTCGTTTTCGTTTTCGTTTTCGTTTTCGTTTTCGTTTTCGTTTTCGTTTTCGTTTTCGTTTTCGTTTTCGTTTTCGTTTTCGTTTTCGTTTTCGTTTTCGTTTTCGTTTTCGTTTTCGTTTTCGTTTTCGTTTTCGTTTTCGTTTTCGTTTTCGTTTTCGTTTTCGTTTTCGTTTTCGTTTTCGTTTTCGTTTTCGTTTTCGTTTTCGTTTTCGTTTTCGTTTTCGTTTTCGTTTTCGTTTTCGTTTTCGTTTTCGTTTTCGTTTTCGTTTTCGTTTTCGTTTTCGTTTTCGTTTTCGTTTTCGTTTTCGTTTTCGTTTTCGTTTTCGTTTTCGTTTTCGTTTTCGTTTTCGTTTTCGTTTTCGTTTTCGTTTTCGTTTTCGTTTTCGTTTTCGTTTTCGTTTTCGTTTTCGTTTTCGTTTTCGTTTTCGTTTTCGTTTTCGTTTTCGTTTTCGTTTTCGTTTTCGTTTTCGTTTTCGTTTTCGTTTTCGTTTTCGTTTTCGTTTTCGTTTTCGTTTTCGTTTTCGTTTTCGTTTTCGTTTTCGTTTTCGTTTTCGTTTTCGTTTTCGTTTTCGTTTTCGTTTTCGTTTTCGTTTTCGTTTTCGTTTTCGTTTTCGTTTTCGTTTTCGTTTTCGTTTTCGTTTTCGTTTTCGTTTTCGTTTTCGTTTTCGTTTTCGTTTTCGTTTTCGTTTTCGTTTTCGTTTTCGTTTTCGTTTTCGTTTTCGTTTTCGTTTTCGTTTTCGTTTTCGTTTTCGTTTTCGTTTTCGTTTTCGTTTTCGTTTTCGTTTTCGTTTTCGTTTTCGTTTTCGTTTTCGTTTTCGTTTTCGTTTTCGTTTTCGTTTTCGTTTTCGTTTTCGTTTTCGTTTTCGTTTTCGTTTTCGTTTTCGTTTTCGTTTTCGTTTTCGTTTTCGTTTTCGTTTTCGTTTTCGTTTTCGTTTTCGTTTTCGTTTTCGTTTTCGTTTTCGTTTTCGTTTTCGTTTTCGTTTTCGTTTTCGTTTTCGTTTTCGTTTTCGTTTTCGTTTTCGTTTTCGTTTTCGTTTTCGTTTTCGTTTTCGTTTTCGTTTTCGTTTTCGTTTTCGTTTTCGTTTTCGTTTTCGTTTTCGTTTTCGTTTTCGTTTTCGTTTTCGTTTTCGTTTTCGTTTTCGTTTTCGTTTTCGTTTTCGTTTTCGTTTTCGTTTTCGTTTTCGTTTTCGTTTTCGTTTTCGTTTTCGTTTTCGTTTTCGTTTTCGTTTTCGTTTTCGTTTTCGTTTTCGTTTTCGTTTTCGTTTTCGTTTTCGTTTTCGTTTTCGTTTTCGTTTTCGTTTTCGTTTTCGTTTTCGTTTTCGTTTTCGTTTTCGTTTTCGTTTTCGTTTTCGTTTTCGTTTTCGTTTTCGTTTTCGTTTTCGTTTTCGTTTTCGTTTTCGTTTTCGTTTTCGTTTTCGTTTTCGTTTTCGTTTTCGTTTTCGTTTTCGTTTTCGTTTTCGTTTTCGTTTTCGTTTTCGTTTTCGTTTTCGTTTTCGTTTTCGTTTTCGTTTTCGTTTTCGTTTTCGTTTTCGTTTTCGTTTTCGTTTTCGTTTTCGTTTTCGTTTTCGTTTTCGTTTTCGTTTTCGTTTTCGTTTTCGTTTTCGTTTTCGTTTTCGTTTTCGTTTTCGTTTTCGTTTTCGTTTTCGTTTTCGTTTTCGTTTTCGTTTTCGTTTTCGTTTTCGTTTTCGTTTTCGTTTTCGTTTTCGTTTTCGTTTTCGTTTTCGTTTTCGTTTTCGTTTTCGTTTTCGTTTTCGTTTTCGTTTTCGTTTTCGTTTTCGTTTTCGTTTTCGTTTTCGTTTTCGTTTTCGTTTTCGTTTTCGTTTTCGTTTTCGTTTTCGTTTTCGTTTTCGTTTTCGTTTTCGTTTTCGTTTTCGTTTTCGTTTTCGTTTTCGTTTTCGTTTTCGTTTTCGTTTTCGTTTTCGTTTTCGTTTTCGTTTTCGTTTTCGTTTTCGTTTTCGTTTTCGTTTTCGTTTTCGTTTTCGTTTTCGTTTTCGTTTTCGTTTTCGTTTTCGTTTTCGTTTTCGTTTTCGTTTTCGTTTTCGTTTTCGTTTTCGTTTTCGTTTTCGTTTTCGTTTTCGTTTTCGTTTTCGTTTTCGTTTTCGTTTTCGTTTTCGTTTTCGTTTTCGTTTTCGTTTTCGTTTTCGTTTTCGTTTTCGTTTTCGTTTTCGTTTTCGTTTTCGTTTTCGTTTTCGTTTTCGTTTTCGTTTTCGTTTTCGTTTTCGTTTTCGTTTTCGTTTTCGTTTTCGTTTTCGTTTTCGTTTTCGTTTTCGTTTTCGTTTTCGTTTTCGTTTTCGTTTTCGTTTTCGTTTTCGTTTTCGTTTTCGTTTTTGTTTTCGTTTTTGTTTTCGTTTTTGTTTTTGTTTTTGTTTTCGTTTTTGTTTTTGTTTTTGTCCTTGTTTCTGTCCTTGTCTTTGTCTTAATTGGTTTTTGTTTGTACGAGACTAAGTCCAGCGGCATAATGCTCTTCGATCGCACACGACCAAGTCCAGCGGCGTGTCGCTCCTAGGGCTGTTGCGAATACTTAAAAGTCCCTACGGTCAAAATCATTGGGTTGCGACTCACCTTTACGAGTTGCTCGCTCGCTGCGCTCGCTCGGAATGTTATAGCCTTACCTAAAACCAATCCACCTTGCGTTCGTTTTTCGAAAAGACCGCGATTTTCCGATAATTTACAGACGCGCGGGATCGGTTTTGAGGTTAGGCTAGTTTTATAAGAGCGAGCGAAGCGAGCGAGAAGCTACATCAATTCCCGCGCTATAGTTATATATCAAATGTTCTTTACTAACAATTCTCACCGATCGAAAGAAAGTTTCTGATTTGATAGAAAAATAACAGATATGTTTCGCTAGGTACGCGATTCGTGCTGATCGATGTATCTCGATGATGTTGTTGTTTTCGTTTTTGTTTTCGTTTTTGTTTTCGTTTTTGTTTTCTTTTTTGTTTTCGTTTTTGTTTTCGTTTTTGTTTTCTTTTTTGTTTTCGTTTTTGTTTTCGTTTTTGTTTTCGTTTTTGTTTTCGTTTTTGTTTTCGTTTTTGTTTTCGTTTTTGTTTTCGTTTTTGTTTTCGTTTTTGTTTTTGTTTTCGTTTTTGTTTTCGTTTTTGTTTTCGTTTTTGTTTTCGTTTTTGTTTTCGTTTTTGTTTTCGTTTTTGTTTTTGTTTTCGTTTTTGTTTTCGTTTTTGTTTTTGTTTTCCTTTTCGTTTTTGTTTGTGTTTTTGTTTTTTTTTTTGTTTTCGTTTTTGTTTTCTTTTTTGTTTTCGTTTTTGTTTTCGTTTTTGTTTTCGTTTTTGTTTTCGTGTTTGTTTTCGTTTTTGTTTTCGTTTTTGTTTTCGTTTTTGTTTTTGTTTTCGTTTTTGTTTTCGTTTTTGTTTTTGTTTTCCTTTTCGTTTTTGTTTGTGTTTTTGTTTTTGTCCTTGTTTCTGTCCTTGTCTTTGTCTTAATTGGTTTTTGTTTGTACGAGACTAAGTCCAGCGGCATAATGCTCTTCGATCGCACACGACCAAGTCCAGCGGCGTGTCGCTCCTAGGGCTGTTGCGAATACTTCAAAGTCCCTACGGTCAAAATCATTGGGTTGCGACTCACCTTTACGAGTTGCTCGCTCGCTGCGCTCGCTCGGAATGTTATAGCCTTACCTAAAACCAATCCACCTTGCGTTCGTTTTTCGAAAAGACCGCGATTTTCCGATAATTTACAGACGCGCGGGATCGGTTTTGAGGTTAGGCTAGTTTTATAAGAGCGAGCGAAACGAGCGAGAAGCTACATCAATTCCCGCGCTATAGTTATATATCAAATGTTCTTTACTAACAATTCTCACCGATCGAAAGAAAGTTTCTGATTTGATAGAAGAATAACAGATATGTTTCGCTAGGTACGCGATTCGTGCTGATCGATGTATCTCGATGATGTTTTTGTTTTCGTTTTTGTTTTCGTTTTTGTTTTCGTTTTTGTTTTCGTTTTTCTTTTCGTGTTTGTTTTCGTTTTTGTTTTCGTTTTTGTTTTCTTTTTTGTTTTCGTTTTTGTTTTCGTTTTTGTTTTCTTTTTTGTTTTCGTTTTTGTTTTCGTTTTTGTTTTCGTTTTTGTTTTCGTTTTTGTTTTCGTTTTTGTTTTCGTTTTTGTTTTCGTTTTTGTTTTCGTTTTTGTTTTCGTTTTTGTTTTCGTTTTTGTTTTTGTTTTCGTTTTTGTTTTCGTTTTTGTTTTCGTTTTTGTTTTGGTTTTTGTTTTTGTTTTCGTTTTTGTTTTCGTTTTTGTTTTCGTTTTTGTTTTCGTTTTTGTTTTCGTTTTTGTTTTCGTTTTTGTTTTCGTTTTTGTTTTCGTTTTTGTTTTTGTTTTCGTTTTTGTTTTCGTTTTTGTTTTTGTTTTCCTTTTCGTTTTTGTTTGTGTTTTTGTTTTCGTTTTTGTTTTCGTTTTTGATTTCGTTTTTGTTTTCGTTTTTGTTTTCGTTTTTGTTTTCGTTTTTGTTTTCGTGTTTGTTTTCGTTTTTGTTTTCGTTTTTGTTTTCGTTTTTGTTTTTGTTTTCGTTTTTGTTTTCGTTTTTGTTTTTGTTTTCCTTTTCGTTTTTGTTTGTGTTTTTGTTTTTGTCCTTGTTTCTGTCCTTGTCTTTGTCTTAATTGGTTTTTGTTTGTACGAGACTAAGTCCAGCGGCATAATGCTCTTCGATCGCACACGACCAAGTCCAGCGGCGTGTCGCTCCTAGGGCTGTAGCGAATACTTAAAAGTCCCTACGGTCAAAATCATTGGGTTGCGACTCACCTTTACGAGTTGCTCGCTCGCTGCGCTCGCTCGGAATGTTATAGCCTTACCTAAAACCAATCCACCTTGCGTTCGTTTTTCGAAAAGACCGCGATTTTCCGATAATTTACAGACGCGCGGGATCGGTTTTGAGGTTAGGCTAGTTTTATAAGAGCGAGCGAAGCGAGCGAGAAGCTACATCAATTCCCGCGCTATAGTTATATATCAAATGTTCTTTACTAACAATTCTCACCGATCGAAAGAAAGTTTCTGATTTGATAGAAGAATAACAGATATGTTTCGCTAGGTACGCGATTCGTGCTGATCGATTTATCTCGATGATGTTTTTGTTTTCGTTTTTGTTTTCGTTTTTGTTTTCGTTTTTGTTTTCGTTTTTGTTTTCGTTTTTGTTTTCGTTTTTGTTTTCGTTTTTGTTTTCGTTTTTGTTTTCGTTTTTGTTTTCGTTTTTGTTTTCGTTTTTGTTTTCGTGTTTGTTTTCGTTTTTGTTTTCGTTTTCGTTTTCGTTTTTGTTTTTGTTTTTGTTTTTGATTTTGTTTTTGTTTTTTTAATTGTTTCTGTCCTTGTCTTTGTCTTAATTGGTTTTTGTTTGTACGAGACTAAGTCCAGCGGCATAATGCTCTTCGATCCCACACGACCAAGTCCAGCGGCGTGTCGCTCCTAGGGCTGTTGCGAATACTTAAAAGTCCCTACGGTCAAAATCATTGGGTTGCGACTCACCTTTACGAGTTGCTCGCTCGCTGCGCTCGCTCGGAATGTTATAGCCTTACCTAAAACCAATCCACCTTGCGTTCGTTTTTCGAAAAGACCGCGATTTTCCGATAATTTACAGACGCGCGGGATCGGTTTTGAGGTTAGGCTAGTTTTATAAGAGCGAGCGAAGCGAGCGAGAAGCTACATCAATTCCCGCGCTATAGTTATATATCAAATGTTCTTTACTAACAATTCTCACCGATCGAAAGAAAGTTTCTGATTTGATAGAAGAATAACAGATATGTTTCGCTAGGTACGCGATTCGTGCTGATCGATGTATCTCGATGATGTTGTTGTTTTCGTTTTTGTTTTCGTTTTTGTTTTCGTTTTTGTTTTCGTGTTTGTTTTCGTTTTTGTTTTCGTTTTTGTTTTCTTTTTTGTTTTCTTTTTTGTTTTCGTTTTTGTTTTCTTTTTTGTTTTCGTTTTTGTTTTCGTTTTTGTTTTCGTTTTTGTTTTCGTTTTTGTTTTCGTTTTTGTTTTCGTTTTTGTTTTCGTTTTTGTTTTCGTTTTTGTTTTCGTTTTTGTTTTTGTTTTCGTTTTTGTTTTCGTTTTTGTTTTCGTTTTTGTTTTCGTTTTTGTTTTCGTTTTTGTTTTCGTTTTTGTTTTTGTTTTCGTTTTTGTTTTCGTTTTTGTTTTTGTTTTCCTTTTCGTTTTTGTTTGTGTTTTTGTTTTCGTTTTTGTTTTCGTTTTTGATTTCGTTTTTGTTTTCGTTTTTGTTTTCGTTTTTGTTTTCGTTTTTGTTTTCGTTCTTGTTTTCGTTTTTGTTTTCGTGTTTGTTTTCGTTTTTGTTTTCGTTTTTGTTTTCGTTTTTGATTTCGTTTTTGTTTTCGTTTTTGTTTTCGTTTTTGTTTTCGTTTTTGTTTTCGTTTTTGTTTTCGTTTTTGTTTTCGTGTTTGTTTTCGTTTTTGTTTTCGTTTTTGTTTTCGTTTTTGTTTTTGTTTTCGTTTTTGTTTTCGTTTTTGTTTTTGTTTTCGTTTTTGTTTTCGTTTTTGTTTTCGTTTTTGTTTTCGTTTTTGTTTTCGTTTTTGTTTTTGTTTTCGTTTTTGTTTTCGTTTTTGTTTTCGTTTTTGTTTTCGTTTTTGTTTTCGTTTTTGTTTTCGTTTTTGTTTTCGTTTTTGTTTTCGTTTTTGTTTTCGTTTTTGTTTTTGTTTTCGTTTTTGTTTTCGTTTTTGTTTTTGTTTTCCTTTTCGTTTTTGTTTGTGTTTTTGTTTTCGTTTTTGTTTTCGTTTTTGATTTCGTTTTTGTTTTCGTTTTTGTTTTCGTTTTTGTTTTCGTTTTTGTTTTCGTTTTTGTTTTCGTTTTTGTTTTCGTTTTTGTTTTCGTTTTTGTTTTCGTTTTTGTTTTCGTGTTTGTTTTCGTTTTTGTTTTCGTTTTCGTTTTTGTTTTTGTTTTTGTTTTTGTTTTTGTTTGTGTTTTTGTTTTTGTCCTTGTTTCTGTCCTTGTCTTTGTCTTAATTGGTTTTTGTTTGTACGAGACTAAGTCCAGCGGCATAATGCTCTTCGATCGCACACGACCAAGTCCAGCGGCGTGTCGCTCCTAGGGCTGTTGCGAATACTTAAAAGTCCCTACGGTCAAAATCATTGGGTTGCGACTCACCTTTACGAGTTGCTCGCTCGCTGCGCTCGCTCGGAATGTTATAGCCTTACCTAAAACCAATCCACCTTGCGTTCGTTTTTCGAAAAGACCGCGATTTTCCGATAATTTACAGACGCGCGGGATCGGTTTTGAGGTTAGGCTAGTTTTATAAGAGCGAGCGAAGCGAGCGAGAAGCTACATCAATTCCCGCGCTATAGTTATATATCAAATGTTCTTTACTAACAATTCTCACCGATCGAAAGAAAGTTTCTGATTTGATAGAAGAATAACAGATATGTTTCGCTAGGTACGCGATTCGTGCTGATCGATGTATCTCGATGATGTTTTTGTTTTCGTTTTTGTTTTCGTTTTTGTTTTCGTTTTTGTTTTCGTTTTTCTTTTCGTGTTTGTTTTCGTTTTTGTTTTCGTTTTTGTTTTCGTTTTTGTTTTCGTGTTTGTTTTCGTTTTTGTTTTCGTTTTCGTTTTCGTTTTTGTTTTCTTTTTTGTTTTCGTTTTTGTTTTCGTTTTTGTTTTCGTTTTTGTTTTCGTTTTTGTTTTTGTTTTTGTTTTCGTTTTTGTTTTCGTTTTTGTTTTCGTTTTTGTTTTCGTTTTTGATTTCGTTTTTGTTTTCGTTTTTGTTTTCGTTTTTGTTTTCGTTTTTGTTTTCGTTTTTGTTTTCGTTTTTGTTTTCGTTTTTGTTTTCGTTTTTGTTTTCGTTTTTGTTTTCGTTTTTGTTTTCGTTTTTGATTTCGTTTTTGTTTTCGTTTTTGTTTTCGTTTTTGTTTTCGTGTTTGTTTTCGTTTTTGTTTTCGTTTTTGTTTTCGTTTTTGTTTTCGTGTTTGTTTTCGTTTTTGTTTTCGTTTTTGTTTTCGTTTTTGTTTTTGTTTTTGTCCTTGTTTCTGTCCTTGTCTTTGTCTTAATTGGTTTTTGTTTGTACGAGACTAAGTCCAGCGGCATAATGCTCTTCGGTCGCACACGACCAAGTCCAGCGGCGTGTCGCTCCTAGGGCTGTTGCGAATACTTAAAAGTCCCTACGGTCAAAATCATTGGGTTGCGACTCACCTTTACGAGTTGCTCGCTCGCTGCGCTCGCTCGGAATGTTATAGCCTTACCTAAAACCAATCCACCTTGCGTTCGTTTTTCGAAAAGACCGCGATTTTCCGATAATTTACAGACGCGCGGGATCGGTTTTGAGGTTAGGCTAGTTTTATAAGAGCGAGCGAAGCTAGCGAGAAGCTACATCAATTCCCGCGCTATAATTATATATCAAATGTTCTTTACTAACAATTCTCACCGATCGAAAGAAAGTTTCTGATTTGATAGAAGAATAACAGATATGTTTCGCTAGGTACGCGATTCGTGCTGATCGATGTATCTCGATGATGTTGTTGTTTTCGTTTTTGTTTTCGTTTTTCTTTTCGTGTTTGTTTTCGTTTTTGTTTTCGTTTTTGTTTTCTTTTTTGTTTTCGTTTTTGTTTTCGTTTTTGTTTTCTTTTTTGTTTTCGTTTTTGTTTTCGTTTTTGTTTTCGTTTTTGTTTTCGTTTTTGTTTTCGTTTTTGTTTTCGTTTTTGTTTTCGTTTTTGTTTTCGTTTTTGTTTTCGTTTTTGTTTTCGTTTTTGTTTTCGTTTTTGTTTTCGTTTTTGTTTTTGTTTTTGTTTTCGTTTTTGTTTTCGTTTTTGTTTTCGTTTTTGTTTTCGTTTTTGATTTCGTTTTTGTTTTCGTTTTTGTTTTCGTTTTTGTTTTCGTTTTTGTTTTCGTGTTTGTTTTCGTTTTTGTTTTCGTTTTTGTTTTCGTTTTTGTTTTCGTTTTTGTTTTCGTGTTTGTTTTCGTTTTTGTTTTCGTTTTCGTTTTCGTTTTTGTTTTCTTTTTTGTTTTCGTTTTTGTTTTCGTTTTTGTTTTCGTTTTTGTTTTCGTTTTTGTTTTCGTTTTTGTTTTCGTTTTTGTTTTCGTTTTTGTTTTCGTTTTTGTTTTCGTTTTTGATTTCGTTTTTGTTTTCGTTTTTGTTTTCGTTTTTGTTTTCGTGTTTGTTTTCGTTTTTGTTTTCGTTTTTGTTTTCGTTTCTGTTTTCGTGTTTGTTTTCGTTTTTGTTTTCGTTTTTGTTTTCGTTTTTGTTTTTGTTTTTGTCCTTGTTTCTGTCCTTGTCTTTGTCTTAATTGGTTTTTGTTTGTACGAGACTAAGTCCAGCGGCATAATGCTCTTCGATCGCACACGACCAAGTCCAGCGGCGTGTCGCTCCTAGGGCTGTTGCGAATACTTAAAAGTCCCTACGGTCAAAATCATTGGGTTGCGACTCACCTTTACGAGTTGCTCGCTCGCTGCGCTCGCTCGGAATGTTATAGCCTTACCTAAAACCAATCCACCTTGCGTTCGTTTTTCGAAAAGACCGCGATTTTCCGATAATTTACAGACGCGCGGGATCGGTTTTGAGGTTAGGCTAGTTTTATAAGAGCGAGCGAAGCGAGCGAGAAGCTACATCAATTCCCGCGCTATAATTATATATCAAATGTTCTTTACTAACAATTCTCACCGATCGAAAGAAAGTTTCTGATTTGATAGAAGAATAACAGATATGTTTCGCTAGGTACGCGATTCGTGCTGATCGATGTATCTCGATGATGTTGTTGTTTTCGCTTTTGTTTTCGTTTTTGTTTTCGTTTTTCTTTTCGTGTTTGTTTTCGTTTTTGTTTTCGTTTTTGTTTTCTTTTTTGTTTTCGTTTTTGTTTTCGTTTTTGTTTTCTTTTTTGTTTTCGTTTTTGTTTTCGTTTTTGTTTTCGTTTTTGTTTTCGTTTTTGTTTTCGTTTTTGTTTTCGTTTTTGTTTTCGTTTTTGTTTTCGTTTTTGTTTTCGTTTTTGTTTTCGTTTTTGTTTTTGTTTTCGTTTTTGTTTTCGTTTTTGTTTTCGTTTTTGTTTTCGTTTTTGTTTTCGTTTTCGTTTTCGTTTTCGTTTTCGTTTTCGTTTTCGTTTTCGTTTTCGTTTTCGTTTTCGTTTTTGTTTTCGTTTTTGTTTTCGTTTTTGTTTTCGTTTTTGTTTTCGTTTTTGTTTTCGTTTTTGTTTTCGTTTTTGTTTTCGTTTTTGTTTTCGTTTTTGTTTTCGTTTTTGTTTTCGTGTTTGTTTTCGTTTTTGTTTTCGTTTTTGTTTTCGTTTTTGTTTTTGTTTTCGTTTTTGTTTTTGTTTTTGTCCTTGTTTCTGTCCTTGTCTTTGTCTTAATTGGTTTTTGTTTGTACGAGACTAAGTCCAGCGGCATAATGCTCTTCGATCGCACACGACCAAGTCCAGCGGCGTGTCGCTCCTAGGGCTGTTGCGAATACTTAAAAGTCCCTACGGTCAAAATCATTGGGTTGCGACTCACCTTTACGAGTTGCTCGCTCGCTGCGCTCGCTCGGAATGTTATAGCCTTACCTAAAACCAATCCACCTTGCGTTCGTTTTTCGAAAAGACCGCGATTTTCCGATAATTTACAGACGCGCGGGATCGGTTTTGAGGTTAGGCTAGTTTTATAAGAGCGAGCGAAGCGAGCGAGAAGCTACATCAATTCCCGCGCTATAGTTATATATCAAATGTTCTTTACTAACAATTCTCACCGATCGAAAGAAAGTTTCTGATTTGATAGAAGAATAACAGATATGTTTCGCTAGGTACGCGATTCGTGCTGATCGATGTATCTCGATGATGTTTTTGTTTTCGTTTTTGTTTTCGTTTTTGTTTTCGTTTTTGTTTTCGTTTTTGTTTTCGTTTTTGTTTTTGTTTTCGTGTTTGTTTTCGTTTTTGTTTTCGTTTTTGTTTTCTTTTTTGTTTTCGTTTTTGTTTTCGTTTTTGTTTTCGTTTTTGTTTTCGTTTTTGTTTTCGTTTTTGTTTTCGTTTTTGTTTTCGTTTTTGTTTTCGTTTTTGTTTTCGTTTTTGATTTCGTTTTTGTTTTCGTTTTTGTTTTCGTTTTTGTTTTCGTGTTTGTTTTCGTTTTTGTTTTCGTTTTTGTTTTCGTTTTTGTTTTCGTGTTTGTTTTCGTTTTTGTTTTCGTTTTTGTTTTCGTTTTTGTTTTTGTTTTCGTTTTCGTTTTTGTTTTCGTTTTTGTTT
>NW_026869732.1:872500-897500 GCF_905332965.1 Bombus pascuorum | reverse complement strand
TTTGTTTTCGTTTTTGTTTTCGTTTTTGTTTTCGTTTTTGTTTTCGTTTTTGTTTTCGTTTTTGTTTTCGTTTTTGTTTTCGTTTTTGTTTTCGTTTTTGTTTTCGTTTTTGTTTTTGTTTTCGTTTTTGTTTTCGTTTTTGTTTTTGTTTTTGTTTTCGTTTTTGTTTTCGTGTTTGTTTTCGTTTTTGTTTTCGTTTTTGTTTTCGTTTTTGTTTTCGTTTTTGTTTTCGTGTTTGTTTTGGTTTTTGTTTTCGTTTTCGTTTTCGTTTTTGTTTTCTTTTTTGTTTTCGTTTTTGTTTTCGTTTTCGTTTTCGTTTTTGTTTTCGTTTTTGTTTTCGTTTTTGATTTCGTTTTTGTTTTCGTTTTTGTTTTCGTTTTTGTTTTCGTTTTTGTTTTCGTTTTTGTTTTCGTTTTTGTTTTCGTTTTTGTTTTCGTGTTTGTTTTCGTTTTTGTTTTCGTTTTTGTTTTCGTTTTTGTTTTTGTTTTCGTTTTTGTTTTTGTTTTTGTCCTTGTTTCTGTCCTTGTCTTTGTCTTAATTGGTTTTTGTTTGTACGAGACTAAGTCCAGCGGCATAATGCTCTTCGATCGCACACGACCAAGTCCAGCGGCGTGTCGCTCCTAGGGCTGTTGCGAATACTTAAAAGACCCTACGGTCAAAATCATTGGGTTGCGACTCACCTTTACGAGTTGCTCGCTCGCTGCGCTCGCTCGGAATGTTATAGCCTTACCTAAAACCAATCCACCTTGCGTTCGTTTTTCGAAAAGACCGCGATTTTCCGATAATTTACAGACGCGCGGGATCGGTTTTGAGGTTAGGCTAGTTTTATAAGAGCGAGCGAAGCGAGCGAGAAGCTACATCAATTCCCGCGCTATAGTTATATATCAAATGTTCTTTACTAACAATTCTCACCGATCGAAAGAAAGTTTCTGATTTGATAGAAGAATAACAGATATGTTTCGCTAGGTACGCGATTCGTGCTGATCGATGTATCTCGATGATGTTTTTGTTTTCGTTTTTGTTTTCGTTTTTGTTTTCGTTTTTGTTTTCGTTTTTGTTTTCGTTTTTGTTTTCGTTTTTGTTTTCGTTTTCGTTTTCGTTTTTGTTTTCGTTTTTGTTTTCGTTTTTGATTTCGTTTTTGTTTTCGTTTTTGTTTTCGTTTTTGTTTTCGTTTTTGTTTTCGTTTTTGTTTTCGTTTTTGTTTTCGTTTTTGTTTTCGTGTTTGTTTTCGTTTTTGTTTTCGTTTTTGTTTTCGTTTTTGTTTTTGTTTTCGTTTTTGTTTTTGTTTTTGTCCTTGTTTCTGTCCTTGTCTTTGTCTTAATTGGTTTTTGTTTGTACGAGACTAAGTCCAGCGGCATAATGCTCTTCGATCGCACACGACCAAGTCCAGCGGCGTGTCGCTCCTAGGGCTGTTGCGAATACTTAAAAGTCCCTACGGTCAAAATCATTGGGTTGCGACTCACCTTTACGAGTTGCTCGCTCGCTGCGCTCGCTCGGAATGTTATAGCCTTACCTAAAACCAATCCACCTTGCGTTCGTTTTTCGAAAAGACCGCGATTTTCCGATAATTTACAGACTCGCGGGATCGGTTTTGAGGTTAGGCTAGTTTTATAAGAGCGAGCGAAGCGAGCGAGAAGCTACATCAATTCCCGCGCTATAGTTATATATCAAATGTTCTTTACTAACAATTCTCACCGATCGAAAGAAAGTTTCTGATTTGATAGAAGAATAACAGATATGTTTCGCTAGGTACGCGATTCGTGCTGATCGATGTATCTCGATGATGTTTTTGTTTTCGTTTTTGTTTTCGTTTTTGTTTTCGTTTTTGTTTTCGTTTTTGTTTTCGTTTTTGTTTTCGTTTTTGTTTTCGTTTTTGTTTTCGTTTTTGTTTTCGTTTTTGTTTTCGTTTTTGTTTTCGTTTTTGTTTTCGTTTTTGTTTTCGTTTTTGTTTTCGTTTTCGTTTTCGTTTTTGTTTTCTTTTTTGTTTTCGTTTTTGTTTTCGTTTTTGTTTTCGTTTTTGTTTTCGTTTTTGTTTTCGTTTTTGTTTTCGTTTTTGTTTTCGTTTTTGTTTTCGTTTTTGTTTTCGTTTTTGTTTTCGTGTTTGTTTTCGTTTTTGTTTTCGTTTTTGTTTTCTTTTTTGTTTTCGTTTTTGTTTTCGTTTTTGTTTTCGTTTTTGTTTTCGTTTTTGTTTTCGTTTTTGTTTTCGTTTTTGTTTTCGTTTTTGTTTTCGTTTTTGTTTTCGTTTTTGTTTTCGTTTTTGTTTTCGTTTTTGTTTTCGTTTTTGTTTTCGTTTTTGTTTTCGTTTTTGTTTTCGTTTTTGTTTTCGTTTTTGTTTTCGTTTTTGTTTTCGTTTTCGTTTTCGTTTTTGTTTTCTTTTTTGTTTTCGTTTTTGTTTTCGTTTTTGTTTTCGTTTTTGTTTTCGTTTTTGTTTTCGTTTTTGTTTTCGTTTTTGATTTCGTTTTTGTTTTCGTTTTTGTTTTCGTTTTTGTTTTCGTTTTTGTTTTCGTTTTTGTTTTCGTTTTTGTTTTCGTTTTTGTTTTCGTTTTTGTTTTCGTTTTTGTTTTCGTTTTTGTTTTCGTTTTTGTTTTCGTTTTTGTTTTCGTTTTTGTTTTCGTTTTTGTTTTCGTTTTTGTTTTCGTTTTTGTTTTCGTTTTTGTTTTCGTGTTTGTTTTCGTTTTTGTTTTCGTTTTCGTTTTTGTTTTTGTTTTTGTTTTTGTTTTCCTTTTCGTTTTTGTTTGTGTTTTTGTTTTCGTTTTTGTTTTCGTTTTTGTTTTCGTTTTTGTTTTCGTTTTTGTTTTCGTTTTTGTTTTCGTTTTTGTTTTCGTTTTTGTTTTCGTGTTTGTTTTTGTTTTCGTTTTTGTTTTCGTTTTTGTTTTTGTTTTCCTTTTTGTTTTTGTTTGTGTTTTTGTTTTTGTCCTTGTTTCTGTCCTTGTCTTTGTCTTAATTGGTTTTTGTTTGTACGAGACTAAGTCCAGCGGCATAATGCTCTTCGATCGCACACGACCAAGTCCAGCGGCGTGTCGCTCCTAGGGCTGTTGCGAATACTTAAAAGTCCCTACGGTCAAAATCATTGGGTTGCGACTCACCTTTACGAGTTGCTCGCTCGCTGCGCTCGCTCGGAATGTTATAGCCTTACCTAAAACCAATCCACCTTGCGTTCGTTTTTCGAAAAGACCGCGATTTTCCGATAATTTACAGACGCGCGGGATCGGTTTTGAGGTTAGACTAGTTTTATAAGAGCGAGCGAAGCGAGCGAGAAGCTACATCAATTCCCGCGCTATAGTTATATATCAAATGTTCTTTACTAACAATTCTCACCGATCGAAAGAAAGTTTCTGATTTGATAGAAGAATAACAGATATGTTTCGCTAGGTACGCGATTCGTGCTGATCGATGTATCTCGATGATGTTTTTGTTTTCGTTTTTGTTTTCGTTTTTGTTTTCGTTTTTGTTTTCGTGTTTGTTTTTGTTTTCGTTTTTGTTTTCGTTTTTGTTTTTGTTTTCCTTTTCGTTTTTGTTTGTGTTTTTGTTTTTGTCCTTGTTTCTGTCCTTGTCTTTGTCTTAATTGGTTTTTGTTTGTACGAGACTAAGTCCAGCGGCATAATGCTCTTCGATCGCACACGACCAAGTCCAGCGGCGTGTCGCTCCTAGGGCTGTTGCGAATACTTAAAAGTCCCTACGGTCAAAATCATTGGGTTGCGACTCACCTTTACGAGTTGCTCGCTCGCTGCGCTCGCTCGGAATGTTATAGCCTTACCTAAAACCAATCCACCTTGCGTTCGTTTTTCGAAAAGACCGCGATTTTCCGATAATTTACAGACGCGCGGGATCGGTTTTGAGGTTAGACTAGTTTTATAAGAGCGAGCGAAGCGAGCGAGAAGCTACATCAATTCCCGCGCTATAGTTATATATCAAATGTTCTTTACTAACAATTCTCACCGATCGAAAGAAAGTTTCTGATTTGATAGAAGAATAACAGATATGTTTCGCTAGGTACGCGATTCGTGCTGATCGATGTATCTCGATGATGTTGTTGTTTTCGTTTTTGTTTTCGTTTTTGTTTTCGTTTTTGTTTTCGTTTTTCTTTTCGTGTTTGTTTTCGTTTTTGTTTTCGTTTTTGTTTTCTTTTTTGTTTTCGTTTTTGTTTTCGTTTTTGTTTTCTTTTTTGTTTTCGTTTTTGTTTTCGTTTTTGTTTTCGTTTTTGTTTTCGTTTTTGTTTTCGTTTTTGTTTTCGTTTTTGTTTTCGTTTTTGTTTTCGTTTTTGTTTTCGTTTTTGTTTTTGTTTTCGTTTTTGTTTTCGTTTTTGTTTTCGTTTTTGTTTTCGTTTTTGTTTTCGTTTTTGTTTTCGTTTTTGTTTTCGTTTTTGTTTTTGTTTTCGTTTTTGTTTTCTTTTTTGTTTTCGTTTTTGTTTTCGTTTTTGTTTTCGTTTTTGTTTTTGTTTTCGTTTTTGTTTTTGTTTTTGTCCTTGTTTCTGTCCTTGTCTTTGTCTTAATTGGTTTTTGTTTGTACGAGACTAAGTCCAGCGGCATAATGCTCTTCGATCGCACACGACCAAGTCCAGCGGCGTGTCGCTCCTAGGGCTGTTGCGAATACTTAAAAGTCCCTACGGTCAAAATCATTGGGTTGCGACTCACCTTTACGAGTTGCTCGCTCGCTGCGCTCGCTCGGAATGTTATAGCCTTACCTAAAACCAATCCACCTTGCGTTCGTTTTTCGAAAAGACCGCGATTTTCCGATAATTTACAGACGCGCGGGATCGGTTTTGAGGTTAGGCTAGTTTTATAAGAGCGAGCGAAGCGAGCGAGAAGCTACATCAATTCCCGCGCTATAGTTATATATCAAATGTTCTTTACTAACAATTCTCACCGATCGAAAGAAAGTTTCTGATTTGATAGAAGAATAACAGATATGTTTCGCTAGGTACGCGATTCGTGCTGATCGATGTATCTCGATGATGTTTTTGTTTTCGTTTTTGTTTTCGTTTTTGTTTTCGTTTTTGTTTTCGTTTTCGTTTTTGTTTTCGTTTTTGTTTTCGTTTTTGTTTTCGTGTTTGTTTTCGTTTTTGTTTTCGTTTTTGTTTTCTTTTTTGTTTTCGTTTTTGTTTTCGTTTTTGTTTTCGTTTTTGTTTTCGTTTTTGTTTTCGTTTTTGTTTTCGTTTTTGTTATCGTTTTTGTTTTCGTTTTCGTTTTCGTTTTCGTTTTTGTTTTCGTTTTTGTTTTCGTTTTTGTTTTCGTTTTTGTTTTCGTTTTTGTTTTCGTGTTTGTTTTCGTTTTCGTTTTCGTTTTCGTTTTCGTTTTTGTTTTCTTTTTTGTTTTCGTTTTTGTTTTCGTTTTTGTTTTCGTTTTTGTTTTCGTTTTTGTTTTCGTTTTTGTTTTCGTTTTTGTTTTCGTTTTTGTTTTCGTTTTTGTTTTCGTTTTTTATTTCGTTTTTGTTTTCGTTTTTGTTTTCGTTTTTGTTTTCGTTTTTGTTTTCGTTTTTGTTTTCGTTTTTGTTTTCGTTTTTGTTTTCGTTTTTGTTTTCGTTTTTGTTTTCGTTTTTGTTTTCGTTTTTGTTTTCGTTTTTGTTTTCGTGTTTGTTTTCGTTTTTGTTTTCGTTTTCGTTTTTGTTTTTGTTTTTGTTTTTGTTTTCCTTTTCGTTTTTGTTTGTGTTTTTGTTTTCGTTTTTGTTTTCGTTTTTGTTTTCGTTTTTGTTTTCGTTTTTGTTTTCGTTTTTGTTTTCGTTTTTGTTTTCGTTTTTGTTTTCGTGTTTGTTTTTGTTTTCGTTTTTGTTTTCGTTTTTGTTTTTGTTTTCCTTTTCGTTTTTGTTTGTGTTTTTGTTTTTGTCCTTGTTTCTGTCCTTGTCTTTGTCTTAATTGGTTTTTGTTTGTACGAGACTAAGTCCAGCGGCATAATGCTCTTCGATCGCACACGACCAAGTCCAGCGGCGTGTCGCTCCTAGGGCTGTTGCGAATACTTAAAAGTCCCTACGGTCAAAATCATTGGGTTGCGACTCACCATTACGAGTTGCTCGCTCGCTGCGCTCGCTCGGAATGTTATAGCCTTACCTAAAACCAATCCACCTTGCGTTCGTTTTTCGAAAAGACCGCGATTTTCCGATAATTTACAGACGCGCGGGATCGGTTTTGAGGTTAGGCTAGTTTTATAAGAGCGAGCGAAGCGAGCGAGAAGCTACATCAATTCCCGCGCTATAGTTATATATCAAATGTTCTTTACTAACAATTCTCACCGATCGAAAGAAAGTTTCTGATTTGATAGAAGAATAACAGATATGTTTCGCTAGGTACGCGATTCGTGCTGATCGATGTATCTCGATGATGTTGTTTTCGTTTTTGTTTTCGTTTTTGTTTTCGTTTTTGTTTTCGTTTTTCTTTTCGTGTTTGTTTTCGTTTTTGTTTTCGTTTTTGTTTTCTTTTTTGTTTTCGTTTTTGTTTTCGTTTTTGTTTTCTTTTTTGTTTTCGTTTTTGTTTTCGTTTTTGTTTTCGTTTTTGTTTTCGTTTTTGTTTTCGTTTTTGTTTTCGTTTTTGTTTTCGTTTTTGTTTTCGATTTTGTTTTCGTTTTTGTTTTTGTTTTCGTTTTTGTTTTCGTTTTTGTTTTCGTTTTTGTTTTCGTTTTTGTTTTCGTTTTTGTTTTCGTTTTTGTTTTCGTTTTTGTTTTTGTTTTCGTTTTTGTTTTCGTTTTTGTTTTTGTTTTCCTTTTCGTTTTTGTTTGTGTTTTTGTTTTCGTTTTTGTTTTCGTTTTTGTTTTCGTTTTTGTTTTCGTTTTTGTTTTCGTTTTTGTTTTCGTTTTTGTTTTCGTTTTTGTTTTCGTTTTTGTTTTCGTTTTTGTTTTCGTGTTTGTTTTCGTTTTTGTTTTCGTTTTCGTTTTCGTTTTTGTTTTCTTTTTTGTTTTCGTTTTTGTTTTCGTTTTTGTTTTCGTTTTTGTTTTCGTTTTTGTTTTCGTTTTTGTTTTCGTTTTTGTTTTCGTTTTTGTTTTCGTTTTTGTTTTCGTTTTTGTTTTCGTTTTTGTTTTCGTTTTTGTTTTCGTTTTTGATTTCGTTTTTGTTTTCGTTTTTGTTTTCGTTTTTGTTTTCGTTTTTGTTTTCGTTTTTGTTTTCGTTTTCGTTTTCGTTTTTGTTTTCTTTCTTGTTTTCGTTTTTGTTTTCGTTTTTGTTTTCGTTTTTGTTTTCGTTTTTGTTTTCGTTTTTGTTTTCGTTTTTGTTTTCGTTTTTGTTTTCGTTTTTGTTTTCGTTTTTGTTTTCGTTTTTGTTTTCGTTTTTGTTTTCGTTTTTGATTTCGTTTTTGTTTTCGTTTTTGTTTTCGTTTTTGTTTTCGTTTTTGTTTTCGTTTTTGTTTTCGTTTTTGTTTTCGTTTTTGTTTTCGTTTTTGTTTTCGTGTTTGTTTTCGTTTTTGTTTTCGTTTTTGTTTTCGTTTTTGTTTTTGTTTTCGTTTTTGTTTTTGTTTTTGTCCTTGTTTCTGTCCTTGTCTTTGTCTTAATTGGTTTTTGTTTGTACGAGACTAAGTCCAGCGGCATAATGCTCTTCGATCGCACACGACCAAGTCCAGCGGCATAATGCTCTTCGATCGCACACGACCAAGTCCAGCGGCGTGTCGCTCCTAGGGCTGTTGCGAATACTTAAAAGTCCCTACGGTCAAAATCATTGGGTTGCGACTCACCTTTACGAGTTGCTCGCTCGCTGCGCTCGCTCGGAATGCTATAGCCTTACCTAAAACCAATCCACCTTGCGTTCGTTTTTCGAAAAGACCGCGATTTTCCGATAATTTACAGACGCGCGGGATCGGTTTTGAGGTTAGGCTAGTTTTATAAGAGCGAGCGAAGCGAGCGAGAAGCTACATCAATTCCCGCGCTATAGTTATATATCAAATGTTCTTTACTAACAATTCTCACCGATCGAAAGAAAGTTTCTGATTTGATAGAAGAATAACAGATATGTTTCGCTAGGTACGCGATTCGTGCTGATCGATGTATCTCGATGATGTTGTTGTTTTCGTTTTTGTTTTCGTTTTTGTTTTCGTTTTTGTTTTCGTTTTTCTTTTCGTGTTTGTTTTCGTTTTTGTTTTCTTTTTTGTTTTCGTTTTTGTTTTCGTTTTTGTTTTCTTTTTTGTTTTCGTTTTTGTTTTCGTTTTTGTTTTCGTTTTTGTTTTCGTTTTTGTTTTCGTTTTTGTTTTCGTTTTTGTTTTCGTTTTTGTTTTCGTTTTTGTTTTCGTTTTTGTTTTTGTTTTTGTTTTTGTTTTCGTTTTTGTTTTCGTTTTTGTTTTCGTTTTTGTTTTCGTTTTTGTTTTCGTTTTTGTTTTTGTTTTCGTTTTTGTTTTCGTTTTTGTTTTTGTTTTCCTTTTCGTTTTTGTTTGTGTTTTTGTTTTCGTTTTTGTTTTCGTTTTTGTGTTCGTTTTTGTTTTCGTTTTTGTTTTCGTTTTTGTTTTCGTTTTTGTTTTCGTTTTTGTTTTCGTTTTTGTTTTCGTTTTTGTTTTCGTTTTTGTTTTTGTTTTCGTTTTTGTTTTCGTTTTTGTTTTTGTTTTCCTTTTCGTTTTTGTTTGTGTTTTTGTTTTTGTCCTTGTTTCTGTCCTTGTCTTTGTCTTAATTGGTTTTTGTTTGTACGAGACTAAGTCCAGCGGCATAATGCTCTTCGATCGCACACGACCAAGTCCAGCGGCGTGTCGCTCCTAGGACTGTTGCGAATACTTAAAAGTCCCTACGGTCAAAATCATTGGGTTGCGACTCACCTTTACGAGTTGCTCGCTCGCTGCGCTCGCTCGGAATGTTATAGCCTTACCTAAAACCAATCCACCTTGCGTTCGTTTTTCGAAAAGACCGCGATTTTCCGATAATTTACAGACGCGCGGGATCGGTTTTGAGGTTAGGCTAGTTTTATAAGAGCGAGCGAAGCGAGCGAGAAGCTACATCAATTCCCGCGCTATAGTTATATATCAAATGTTCTTTACTAACAATTCTCACCGATCGAAAGAAAGTTTCTGATTTGATAGAAGAATAACAGATATGTTTCGCTAGGTACGCGATTCGTGCTGATCGATGTATCTCGATGATGTTTTTGTTTTCGTTTTTGTTTTCGTTTTTGTTTTCGTTTTTGTTTTCGTTTTTGTTTTCGTTTTTGTTTTCGTTTTTGTTTTCGTTTTTGTTTTCGTGTTTGTTTTCGTTTTTGTTTTCGTTTTTGTTTTCGTTTTTGTTTTTGTTTTCGTTTTTGTTTTTGTTTTTGTCCTTGTTTCTGTCCTTGTCTTTGTCTTAATTGGTTTTTGTTTGTACGAGACTAAGTCCAGCGGCATAATGCTCTTCGATCGCACACGACCAAGTCCAGCGGCGTGTCGCTCCTAGGGCTGTTGCGAATACTTAAAAGTCCCTACGGTCAAAATCATTGGGTTGCGACTCACCTTTACGAGTTGCTCGCTCGCTGCGCTCGCTCGGAATGTTATAGCCTTACCTAAAACCAATCCACCTTGCGTTCGTTTTTCGAAAAGACCGCGAATTTCCGATAATTTACAGACGCGCGGGATCGGTTTTGAGGTTAGGCTAGTTTTATAAGAGCGAGCGAAGCGAGCGAGAAGCTACATCAATTCCCGCGCTATAGTTATATATCAAATGTTCTTTACTAACAATTCTCACCGATCGAAAGAAAGTTTCTGATTTGATAGAAGAATAACAGATATGTTTCGCTAGGTACGCGATTCGTGCTGATCGATGTATCTCGATGATGTTTTTGTTTTCGTTTTTGTTTTCGTTTTTGTTTTCGTTTTTGTTTTCGTTTTTCTTTTCGTGTTTGTTTTCGTTTTTGTTTTCGTTTTTGTTTTCGTTTTTGTTTTCGTTTTTGTTTTCGTTTTTGTTTTCGTTTTTGTTTTCGTTTTTGTTTTCGTTTTTGTTTTCGTTTTTGTTTTCGTTTTTGTTTTCGTGTTTGTTTTCGTTTTTGTTTTCGTTTTCGTTTTCGTTTTTGTTTTCTTTTTTGTTTTCGTTTTTGTTTTCGTTTTTGTTTTCGTTTTTTTTTTCGTTTTTGTTTTCGTTTTTGTTTTCGTTTTTGTTTTCGTTTTTGTTTTCGTTTTTGTTTTCGTTTTTGTTTTCGTTTTTGTTTTCGTTTTTGTTTTCGTTTTTGATTTCGTTTTTGTTTTCGTTTTTGTTTTCGTTTTTGTTTTCGTTTTTGTTTTCGTTTTTGTTTTCGTTTTTGTTTTCGTTTTTGTTTTCGTTTTTGTTTTCGTGTTTGTTTTCGTTTTTGTTTTCGTTTTTGTTTTCGTTTTTGTTTTTGTTTTCGTTTTTGTTTTTGTTTTTGTCCTTGTTTCTGTCCTTGTCTTTGTCTTAATTGGTTTTTGTTTGTACGAGACTAAGTCCAGCGGCATAATGCTCTTCGATCGCACACGACCAAGTCCAGCGGCATAATGCTCTTCGATCGCACACGACCAAGTCCAGCGGCGTGTCGCTCCTAGGGCTGTTGCGAATACTTAAAAGTCCCTACGGTCAAAATCATTGGGTTGCGACTCACCTTTACGAGTTGCTCGCTCGCTGCGCTCGCTCGGAATGCTATAGCCTTACCTAAAACCAATCCACCTTGCGTTCGTTTTTCGAAAAGACCGCGATTTTCCGATAATTTACAGACGCGCGGGATCGGTTTTGAGGTTAGGCTAGTTTTATAAGAGCGAGCGAAGCGAGCGAGAAGCTACATCAATTCCCGCGCTATAGTTATATATCAAATGTTCTTTACTAACAATTCTCACCGATCGAAAGAAAGTTTCTGATTTGATAGAAGAATAACAGATATGTTTCGCTAGGTACGCGATTCGTGCTGATCGATGTATCTCGATGATGTTGTTGTTTTCGTTTTTGTTTTCGTTTTTGTTTTCGTTTTTGTTTTCGTTTTTCTTTTCGTGTTTGTTTTCGTTTTTGTTTTCTTTTTTGTTTTCGTTTTTGTTTTCGTTTTTGTTTTCTTTTTTGTTTTCGTTTTTGTTTTCGTTTTTGTTTTCGTTTTTGTTTTCGTTTTTGTTTTCGTTTTTGTTTTCGTTTTTGTTTTCGTTTTTGTTTTCGTTTTTGTTTTCGTTTTTGTTTTTGTTTTCGTTTTTGTTTTCGTTTTTGTTTTCGTTTTTGTTTTCGTTTTTGTTTTCGTTTTTGTTTTCGTTTTTGTTTTTGTTTTCGTTTTTGTTTTCGTTTTTGTTTTTGTTTTCCTTTTCGTTTTTGTTTGTGTTTTTGTTTTCGTTTTTGTTTTCGTTTTTGTGTTCGTTTTTGTTTTCGTTTTTGTTTTCGTTTTTGTTTTCGTTTTTGTTTTCGTGTTTGTTTTCGTTTTTGTTTTCGTTTTTGTTTTCGTTTTTGTTTTTGTTTTCGTTTTTGTTTTCGTTTTTGTTTTTGTTTTCCTTTTCGTTTTTGTTTGTGTTTTTGTTTTTGTCCTTGTTTCTGTCCTTGTCTTTGTCTTAATTGGTTTTTGTTTGTACGAGACTAAGTCCAGCGGCATAATGCTCTTCGATCGCACACGACCAAGTCCAGCGGCGTGTCGCTCCTAGGACTGTTGCGAATACTTAAAAGTCCCTACGGTCAAAATCATTGGGTTGCGACTCACCTTTACGAGTTGCTCGCTCGCTGCGCTCGCTCGGAATGTTATAGCCTTACCTAAAACCAATCCACCTTGCGTTCGTTTTTCGAAAAGACCGCGATTTTCCGATAATTTACAGACGCGCGGGATCGGTTTTGAGGTTAGGCTAGTTTTATAAGAGCGAGCGAAGCGAGCGAGAAGCTACATCAATTCCCGCGCTATAGTTATATATCAAATGTTCTTTACTAACAATTCTCACCGATCGAAAGAAAGTTTCTGATTTGATAGAAGAATAACAGATATGTTTCGCTAGGTACGCGATTCGTGCTGATCGATGTATCTCGATGATGTTTTTGTTTTTGTTTTCGTTTTTGTTTTCGTTTTTGTTTTTGTTTTCGTTTTTGTTTTCGTTTTTGTTTTCGTTTTTGTTTTCGTTTTTGTTTTCGTTTTTGTTTTCGTTTTTGTTTTTGTTTTCGTTTTTGTTTTCGTTTTTGTTTTTGTTTTCCTTTTCGTTTTTGTTTGTGTTTTTGTTTTCGTTTTTGTTTTCGTTTTTGTGTTCGTTTTTGTTTTCGTTTTTGTTTTCGTTTTTGTTTTCGTGTTTGTTTTCGTTTTTGTTTTCGTTTTTGTTTTCGTTTTTGTTTTTGTTTTCGTTTTTGTTTTCGTTTTTGTTTTTGTTTTCCTTTTCGTTTTTGTTTGTGTTTTTGTTTTTGTCCTTGTTTCTGTCCTTGTCTTTGTCTTAATTGGTTTTTGTTTGTACGAGACTAAGTCCAGCGGCATAATGCTCTTCGATCGCACACGACCAAGTCCAGCGGCGTGTCGCTCCTAGGACTGTTGCGAATACTTAAAAGTCCCTACGGTCAAAATCATTGGGTTGCGACTCACCTTTACGAGTTGCTCGCTCGCTGCGCTCGCTCGGAATGTTATAGCCTTACCTAAAACCAATCCACCTTGCGTTCGTTTTTCGAAAAGACCGCGATTTTCCGATAATTTACAGACGCGCGGGATCGGTTTTGAGGTTAGGCTAGTTTTATAAGAGCGAGCGAAGCGAGCGAGAAGCTACATCAATTCCCGCGCTATAGTTATATATCAAATGTTCTTTACTAACAATTCTCACCGATCGAAAGAAAGTTTCTGATTTGATAGAAGAATAACAGATATGTTTCGCTAGGTACGCGATTCGTGCTGATCGATGTATCTCGATGATGTTTTTGTTTTCGTTTTTGTTTTCGTTTTTGTTTTCGTTTTTGTTTTCGTTTTTGTTTTCGTTTTTGTTTTCGTTTTTGTTTTCGTTTTTGTTTTCGTGTTTGTTTTCGTTTTTGTTTTCGTTTTTGTTTTCGTTTTTGTTTTTGTTTTCGTTTTTGTTTTTGTTTTTGTCCTTGTTTCTGTCCTTGTCTTTGTCTTAATTGGTTTTTGTTTGTACGAGACTAAGTCCAGCGGCATAATGCTCTTCGATCGCACACGACCAAGTCCAGCGGCGTGTCGCTCCTAGGGCTGTTGCGAATACTTAAAAGTCCCTACGGTCAAAATCATTGGGTTGCGACTCACCTTTACGAGTTGCTCGCTCGCTGCGCTCGCTCGGAATGTTATAGCCTTACCTAAAACCAATCCACCTTGCGTTCGTTTTTCGAAAAGACCGCGATTTTCCGATAATTTACAGACGCGCGGGATCGGTTTTGAGGTTAGGCTAGTTTTATAAGAGCGAGCGAAGCGAGCGAGAAGCTACATCAATTCCCGCGCTATAGTTATATATCAAATGTTCTTTACTAACAATTCTCACCGATCGAAAGAAAGTTTCTGATTTGATAGAAGAATAACAGATATGTTTCGCTAGGTACGCGATTCGTGCTGATCGATGTATCTCGATGATGTTGTTGTTTTCGTTTTTGTTTTCGTTTTTGTTTTCGTTTTTGTTTTCGTTTTTCTTTTCGTGTTTGTTTTCGTTTTTGTTTTCGTTTTTGTTTTCTTTTTTGTTTTCGTTTTTGTTTTCGTTTTTGTTTTCTTTTTTGTTTTCGTTTTTGTTTTCGTTTTTGTTTTCGTTTTTGTTTTCGTTTTTGTTTTCGTTTTTGTTTTCGTTTTTGTTTTCGTTTTTGTTTTCGTTTTTGTTTTTGTTTTCGTTTTTGTTTTCGTTTTTGTTTTCGTTTTTGTTTTCGTTTTTGTTTTCGTTTTTGTTTTCGTTTTTGTTTTCGTTTTTGTTTTTGTTTTCGTTTTTGTTTTCGTTTTTGTTTTTGTTTTCCTTTTCGTTTTTGTTTGTGTTTTTGTTTTCGTTTTTGTTTTCGTTTTTGTTTTCGTTTTTGTTTTCGTTTTTGTTTTCGTTTTTGTTTTCGTTTTTGTTTTCGTTTTTGTTTTCGTTTTTGTTTTCGTTTTTGTTTTCGTTTTTGTTTTCGTTTTTGTTTTCGTTTTTGTTTTCGTGTTTGTTTTCGTTTTTGTTTTCGTTTTCGTTTTCGTTTTTGTTTTCTTTTTTGTTTTCGTTTTTGTTTTCGTTTTTGTTTTCGTTTTTGTTTTCGTTTTTGTTTTCGTTTTTGTTTTCGTTTTTGTTTTCGTTTTTGTTTTCGTTTTTGTTTTCGTTTTTGTTTTCGTTTTTGATTTCGTTTTTGTTTTCGTTTTTGTTTTCGTTTTTGTTTTCGTTTTTGTTTTCGTTTTTGTTTTCGTTTTTGTTTTCGTTTTTGTTTTCGTGTTTGTTTTCGTTTTTGTTTTCGTTTTTGTTTTCGTTTTTGTTTTTGTTTTCGTTTTTGTTTTTGTTTTTGTCCTTGTTTCTGTCCTTGTCTTTGTCTTAATTGGTTTTTGTTTGTACGAGACTAAGTCCAGCGGCATAATGCTCTTCGATCGCACACGACCAAGTCCAGCGGCATAATGCTCTTCGATCGCACACGACCAAGTCCAGCGGCGTGTCGCTCCTAGGGCTGTTGCGAATACTTAAAAGTCCCTACGGTCAAAATCATTGGGTTGCGACTCACCTTTACGAGTTGCTCGCTCGCTGCGCTCGCTCGGAATGCTATAGCCTTACCTAAAACCAATCCACCTTGCGTTCGTTTTTCGAAAAGACCGCGATTTTCCGATAATTTACAGACGCGCGGGATCGGTTTTGAGGTTAGGCTAGTTTTATAAGAGCGAGCGAAGCGAGCGAGAAGCTACATCAATTCCCGCGCTATAGTTATATATCACATGTTCTTTACTAACAATTCTCACCGATCGAAAGAAAGTTTCTGATTTGATAGAAGAATAACAGATATGTTTCGCTAGGTACGCGATTCGTGCTGATCGATGTATCTCGATGATGTTGTTGTTTTCGTTTTTGTTTTCGTTTTTGTTTTCGTTTTTGTTTTCGTTTTTCTTTTCGTGTTTGTTTTCGTTTTTGTTTTCTTTTTTGTTTTCGTTTTTGTTTTCGTTTTTGTTTTCTTTTTTGTTTTCGTTTTTGTTTTCGTTTTTGTTTTCGTTTTTGTTTTCGTTTTTGTTTTCGTTTTTGTTTTCGTTTTTGTTTTCGTTTTTGTTTTCGTTTTTGTTTTCGTTTTTGTTTTCGTTTTTGTTTTCGTTTTTGTTTTCGTTTTTGTTTTCGTTTTTGTTTTTGTTTTCGTTTTTGTTTTCGTTTTTGTTTTTGTTTTTGTTTTCCTTTTCGTTTTTGTTTGTGTTTTTGTTTTCGTTTTTGTTTTCGTTTTTGTGTTCGTTTTTGTTTTCGTTTTTGTTTTCGTTTTTGTTTTCGTTTTTGTTTTCGTGTTTGTTTTCGTTTTTGTTTTCGTTTTTGTTTTCGTTTTTGTTTTTGTTTTCGTTTTTGTTTTCGTTTTTGTTTTTGTTTTCCTTTTCGTTTTTGTTTGTGTTTTTGTTTTTGTCCTTGTTTCTGTCCTTGTCTTTGTCTTAATTGGTTTTTGTTTGTACGAGACTAAGTCCAGCGGCATAATGCTCTTCGATCGCACACGACCAAGTCCAGCGGCGTGTCGCTCCTAGGACTGTTGCGAATACTTAAAAGTCCCTACGGTCAAAATCATTGGGTTGCGACTCACCTTTACGAGTTGCTCGCTCGCTGCGCTCGCTCGGAATGTTATAGCCTTACCTAAAACCAATCCACCTTGCGTTCGTTTTTCGAAAAGACCGCGATTTTCCGATAATTTACAGACGCGCGGGATCGGTTTTGAGGTTAGGCTAGTTTTATAAGAGCGAGCGAAGCGAGCGAGAAGCTACATCAATTCCCGCGCTATAGTTATATATCAAATGTTCTTTACTAACAATTCTCACCGATCGAAAGAAAGTTTCTGATTTGATAGAAGAATAACAGATATGTTTCGCTAGGTACGCGATTCGTGCTGATCGATGTATCTCGATGATGTTTTTGTTTTCGTTTTTGTTTTCGTTTTTGTTTTCGTTTTTGTTTTCGTTTTTGTTTTCGTTTTTGTTTTCGTTTTTGTTTTCGTTTTTGTTTTCGTTTTTGTTTTCGTGTTTGTTTTCGTTTTTGTTTTCGTTTTTGTTTTCGTTTTTGTTTTTGTTTTCGTTTTTGTTTTTGTTTTTGTCCTTGTTTCTGTCCTTGTCTTTGTCTTAATTGGTTTTTGTTTGTACGAGACTAAGTCCAGCGGCATAATGCTCTTCGATCGCACACGACCAAGTCCAGCGGCGTGTCGCTCCTAGGGCTGTTGCGAATACTTAAAAGTCCCTACGGTCAAAATCATTGGGTTGCGACTCACCTTTACGAGTTGCTCGCTCGCTGCGCTCGCTCGGAATGTTATAGCCTTACCTAAAACCAATCCACCTTGCGTTCGTTTTTCGAAAAGACCGCGAATTTCCGATAATTTACAGACGCGCGGGATCGGTTTTGAGGTTAGGCTAGTTTTATAAGAGCGAGCGAAGCGAGCGAGAAGCTACATCAATTCCCGCGCTATAGTTATATATCAAATGTTCTTTACTAACAATTCTCACCGATCGAAAGAAAGTTTCTGATTTGATAGAAGAATAACAGATATGTTTCGCTAGGTACGCGATTCGTGCTGATCGATGTATCTCGATGATGTTTTTGTTTTCGTTTTTGTTTTCGTTTTTGTTTTCGTTTTTGTTTTCGTTTTTCTTTTCGTGTTTGTTTTCGTTTTTGTTTTCGTTTTTGTTTTCGTTTTTGTTTTCGTTTTTGTTTTCGTTTTTGTTTTCGTTTTTGTTTTCGTTTTTGTTTTCGTTTTTGTTTTCGTTTTTGTTTTCGTTTTTGTTTTCGTGTTTGTTTTCGTTTTTGTTTTCGTTTTTGTTTTCGTTTTTGTTTTCGTTTTTGTTTTCGTTTTTGTTTTCGTTTTTGTTTTCGTTTTTGTTTTCGTTTTTGTTTTTGTTTTCGTTTTTGTTTTCGTTTTTGTTTTTGTTTTCCTTTTCGTTTTTGTTTGTGTTTTTGTTTTCGTTTTTGTTTTCGTTTTTGTGTTCGTTTTTGTTTTCGTTTTTGTTTTCGTTTTTGTTTTCGTTTTTGTTTTCGTGTTTGTTTTCGTTTTTGTTTTCGTTTTTGTTTTCGTTTTTGTTTTTGTTTTCGTTTTTGTTTTCGTTTTTGTTTTTGTTTTCCTTTTCGTTTTTGTTTGTGTTTTTGTTTTTGTCCTTGTTTCTGTCCTTGTCTTTGTCTTAATTGGTTTTTGTTTGTACGAGACTAAGTCCAGCGGCATAATGCTCTTCGATCGCACACGACCAAGTCCAGCGGCGTGTCGCTCCTAGGACTGTTGCGAATACTTAAAAGTCCCTACGGTCAAAATCATTGGGTTGCGACTCACCTTTACGAGTTGCTCGCTCGCTGCGCTCGCTCGGAATGTTATAGCCTTACCTAAAACCAATCCACCTTGCGTTCGTTTTTCGAAAAGACCGCGATTTTCCGATAATTTACAGACGCGCGGGATCGGTTTTGAGGTTAGGCTAGTTTTATAAGAGCGAGCGAAGCGAGCGAGAAGCTACATCAATTCCCGCGCTATAGTTATATATCAAATGTTCTTTACTAACAATTCTCACCGATCGAAAGAAAGTTTCTGATTTGATAGAAGAATAACAGATATGTTTCGCTAGGTACGCGATTCGTGCTGATCGATGTATCTCGATGATGTTTTTGTTTTCGTTTTTGTTTTCGTTTTTGTTTTCGTTTTTGTTTTCGTTTTTGTTTTCGTTTTTGTTTTCGTTTTTGTTTTCGTTTTTGTTTTCGTGTTTGTTTTCGTTTTTGTTTTCGTTTTTGTTTTCGTTTTTGTTTTTGTTTTCGTTTTTGTTTTTGTTTTTGTCCTTGTTTCTGTCCTTGTCTTTGTCTTAATTGGTTTTTGTTTGTACGAGACTAAGTCCAGCGGCATAATGCTCTTCGATCGCACACGACCAAGTCCAGCGGCGTGTCGCTCCTAGGGCTGTTGCGAATACTTAAAAGTCCCTACGGTCAAAATCATTGGGTTGCGACTCACCTTTACGAGTTGCTCGCTCGCTGCGCTCGCTCGGAATGTTATAGCCTTACCTAAAACCAATCCACCTTGCGTTCGTTTTTCGAAAAGACCGCGAATTTCCGATAATTTACAGACGCGCGGGATCGGTTTTGAGGTTAGGCTAGTTTTATAAGAGCGAGCGAAGCGAGCGAGAAGCTACATCAATTCCCGCGCTATAGTTATATATCAAATGTTCTTTACTAACAATTCTCACCGATCGAAAGAAAGTTTCTGATTTGATAGAAGAATAACAGATATGTTTCGCTAGGTACGCGATTCGTGCTGATCGATGTATCTCGATGATGTTTTTGTTTTCGTTTTTGTTTTCGTTTTTGTTTTCGTTTTTGTTTTCGTTTTTCTTTTCGTGTTTGTTTTCGTTTTTGTTTTCGTTTTTGTTTTCGTTTTTGTTTTCGTTTTTGTTTTCGTTTTTGTTTTCGTTTTTGTTTTCGTTTTTGTTTTCGTTTTTGTTTTCGTTTTTGTTTTCGTTTTTGTTTTCGTTTTTGTTTTCGTGTTTGTTTTCGTTTTTGTTTTCGTTTTTGTTTTCTTTTTTGTTTTCGTTTTTGTTTTCGTTTTTGTTTTCGTTTTTGTTTTCGTTTTTGTTTTCGTTTTTGTTTTCGTTTTTGTTTTCGTTTTTGTTTTCGTTTTTGTTTTCGTGTTTGTTTTCGTTTTTGTTCTCTTTTTTGTTTTCGTTTTTGTTTTCGTGTTTGTTTTCGTGTTTGTTTTCGTTTTTGTTTTCGTTTTTGTTTTCGTTTTTGTTTTCGTTTTTGTTTTCGTTTTTGTTTTTGTTTTCGTTTTTGTTTTCGTTTTTGTTTTCGTTTTTGTTTTCGTTTTTGTTTTCGTTTTTGTTTTCGTTTTTGTTTTCGTTTTTGTTTTCGTGTTTGTTTTCGTTTTTGTTTCAGTTTTTGTTTTCCTTTTCGTTTTTGTTTGTGTTTTTGTTTTTGTCCTTGTTTCTGTCCTTGTCTTTGTCTTAATTGGTTTTTGTTTGTACGAGACTAAGTCCAGCGGCATAATGCTCTTCGATCGCACACGACCAAGTCCAGCGGCGTGTCGCTCCTAGGGCTGTTGCGAATACTTAAAAGTCCCTACGGTCAAAATCATTGGGTTGCGACTCACCTTTACGAGTTGCTCGCTCGCTGCGCTCGCTCGGAATGTTATAGCCTTACCTAAAACCAATCCACCTTGCGTTCGTTTTTCGAAAAGACCGCGATTTTCCGATAATTTACAGACGCGCGGGATCGGTTTTGAGGTTAGGCTAGTTTTATAAGAGCGAGCGAAGCGAGCGAGAAGCTACATCAATTCCCGCTCTATAGTTATATATCAAATGTTCTTTACTAACAATTCTCACCGATCGAAAGAAAGTTTCTTATTTGATAGAAGAATAACAGATATGTTTCGCTAGGTACGCGATTCGTGCTGATCGATGTATCTCGATGATGTTGTTGTTTTCGTTTTTGTTTTCGTTTTTGTTTTCGTTTTTGTTTTCGTTTTTCTTTTCGTGTTTGTTTTCGTTTTTGTTTTCGTTTTTGTTTTCTTTTTTGTTTTCGTTTTTGTTTTCGTTTTTGTTTTCTTTTTTGTTTTCGTTTTTGTTTTCGTTTTTGTTTTCGTTTTTGTTTTCGTTTTTGTTTTCGTTTTTGTTTTTGTTTTCGTTTTTGTTTTCGTTTTTGTTTTCGTTTTTGTTTTCGTTTTTGTTTTCGTTTTTGTTTTCGTTTTTGTTTTTGTTTTCGTTTTTGTTTTTGTTTTCGTTTTTGTTTTCGTGTTTGTTTTCGTTTTTGTTTTCGTTTTTGTTTTCGTTTTTGTTTTCGTTTTTGTTTTCGTTTTTGTTTTCGTTTTTGTTTTCGTTTTTGTTTTCGTTTTTGTTTTCGTTTTTGTTTTCGTTTTTGTTTTCGTTTTTGTTTTTGTTTTCGTTTTTGTTTTCGTTTTTGTTTTCGTTTTTGTTTTCGTTTTTGTTTTCGTTTTTGTTTTCGTTTTTGTTTTTGTTTTTGTTTTCGTTTTTGTTTTCGTTTTTGTTTTTGTTTTCCTTTTCGTTTTTGTTTGTGTTTTTGTTTTCGTTTTTGTTTTCGTTTTTGTTTTCGTTTTTGTTTTCGTTTTTGTTTTCGTTTTTGTTTTCGTTTTTGTTTTCGTGTTTGTTTTCGTTTTTGTTTTCGTTTTTGTTTTCGTTTTTGTTTTTGTTTTCGTTTTTGTTTTTGTTTTCCTTTTCGTTTTTGTTTGTGTTTTTGTTTTTGTCCTTGTTTCTGTCCTTGTCTTTGTCTTAATTGGCTTTTGTTTGTACGAGACTAAGTCCAGCGGCATAATGCTCTTCGATCGCACACGACCAAGTCCAGCGGCGTGTCGCTCCTAGGGCTGTTGCGAATACTTAAAAGTCCCTACGGTCAAAATCATTGGGTTGCGACTCACCTTTACGAGTTGCTCGCTCGCTGCGCTCGCTCGGAATGTTATAGCCTTACCTAAAACCAATCCACCTTGCGTTCGTTTTTCGAAAAGACCGCGATTTTCCGATAATTTACAGACGCGCGGGATCGGTTTTGAGGTTAGGCTAGTTTTATAAGAGCGAGCGAAGCGAGCGAGAAGCTACATCAATTCCCGCGCTATAGTTATATATCAAATGTTCTTTACTAACAATTCTCACCGATCGAAAGAAAGTTTCTGATTTGATAGAAGAATAACAGATATGTTTCGCTAGGTACGCGATTCGTGCTGATCGATGTATCTCGATGATGTTTTTGTTTTCGTTTTTGTTTTCGTTTTTGTTTTCGTTTTTGTTTTCGTGTTTGTTTTCGTTTTTGTTTTCGTTTTTGTTTTCGTTTTTGTTTTCGTTTTTGTTTTCGTTTTTGTTTTCGTTTTTGTTTTCGTTTTTGTTTTCGTTTTCGTTTTTGTTTGTGTTTTTGTTTTCGTTTTTGTTTTCGTTTTTGTTTTCGTTTTTGTTTTCGTTTTTGTTTTCGTTTTTGATTTCGTTTTTGTTTTCGTTTTTGTTTTCGTTTTTGTTTTCGTTTTTGTTTTCGTTTTTGTTTTCGTTTTTGTTTTCGTTTTTGTTATCGTTTTCGTTTTCGTTTTCGTTTTTGTTTTCGTTTTGGTTTTCGTTTTTGTTTTCGTTTTTGTTTTCGTGTTTGTTTTCGTTTTTGTTTTCGTTTTCGTTTTCGTTTTTGTTTTCTTTTTTGTTTTCGTTTTTGTTTTCGTTTTTGTTTTCGTTTTTGTTTTCGTTTTTGTTTTCGTTTTTGTTTTCGTTTTTGTTTTCGTTTTTGTTTTCGTTTTTGTTTTCGTTTTTGATTTCGTTTTTGTTTTCGTTTTTGTTTTCGTTTTTGTTTTCGTTTTTGTTTTCGTTTTTGTTTTCGTTTTTGTTTTCGTTTTTGTTTTCGTGTTTGTTTTCGTTTTTGTTTTCGTTTTTGTTTTCGTTTTTGTTTTTGTTTTCGTTTTTGTTTTTGTTTTTGTCCTTGTTTCTGTCCTTGTCTTTGTCTTAATTGGTTTTTGTTTGTACGAGACTAAGTCCAGCGGCATAATGCTCTTCGATCGCACACGACCAAGTCCAGCGGCGTGTCGCTCCTAGGGCTGTTGCGAATACTTAAAAGTCCCTACGGTCAAAATCATTGGGTTGCGACTCACCTTTACGAGTTGCTCGCTCGCTGCGCTCGCTCGGAATGTTATAGCCTTACCTAAAACCAATCCACCTTGCGTTCGTTTTTCGAAAAGACCGCGATTTTCCGATAATTTACAGACGCGCGGGATCGGTTTTGAGGTTAGGCTAGTTTTATAAGAGCGAGCGAAGCGAGCGAGAAGCTACATCAATTCCCGCGCTATAGTTATATATCAAATGTTCTTTACTAACAATTCTCACCGATCGAAAGAAAGTTTCTGATTTGATAGAAGAATAACAGATATGTTTCGCTAGGTACGCGATTCGTGCTGATCGATGTATCTCGATGATGTTGTTGTTTTCGTTTTTGTTTTCGTTTTTGTTTTTGTTTTCCTTTTCGTTTTTGTTTGTGTTTTTGTTTTTGTCCTTGTTTCTGTCCTTGTCTTTGTCTTAATTGGTTTTTGTTTGTACGAGACTAAGTCCAGCGGCATAATGCTCTTCGATCGCACACGACCAAGTCCAGCGGCGTGTCGCTCCTAGGGCTGTTGCGAATACTTAAAAGTCCCTACGGTCAAAATCATTGGGTTGCGACTCACCTTTACGAGTTGCTCGCTCGCTGCGCTCGCTCGGAATGTTATAGCCTTACCTAAAACCAATCCACCTTGCGTTCGTTTTTCGAAAAGACCGCGATTTTCCGATAATTTACAGACGCGCGGGATCGGTTTTGAGGTTAGGCTAGTTTTATAAGAGCGAGCGAAGCGAGCGAGAAGCTACATCAATTCCCGCGCTATAGTTATATATCAAATGTTCTTTACTAACAATTCTCACCGATCGAAAGAAAGTTTCTGATTTGATAGAAGAATAACAGATATGTTTCGCTAGGTACGCGATTCGTGCTGATCGATGTATCTCGATGATGTTTTTGTTTTCGTTTTTGTTTTCGTTTTTGTTTTCGTTTTTGTTTTCGTTTTTGTTTTCGTTTTTGTTTTCGTTTTTGTTTTCGTTTTTGTTTTCGTTTTTGTTTTCGTTTTTGTTTTCGTTTTTGATTTCGTTTTTGTTTTCGTTTTTGTTTTCGTTTTTGTTTTCGTTTTTGTTTTCGTTTTTGTTTTCGTTTTTGTTTTCGTTTTTGTTTTCGTTTTTGTTTTCGTTTTTGTTTTCGTTTTTGTTTTTGTTTTCGTTTTTGTTTTTGTTTTTGTCCTTGTTTCTGTCCTTGTCTTTGTCTTAATTGGTTTTTGTTTGTACGAGACTAAGTCCAGCGGCATAATGCTCTTCGATCGCACACGACCAAGTCCAGCGGCGTGTCGCTCCTAGGGCTGTTGCGAATACTTAAAAGTCCCTACGGTCAAAATCATTGGGTTGCGACTCACCTTTACGAGTTGCTCGCTCGCTGCGCTCGCTCGGAATGTTATAGCCTTACCTAAAACCAATCCACCTTGCGTTCGTTTTTCGAAAAGACCGCGATTTTCCGATAATTTACAGACGCGCGGGATCGGTTTTGAGGTTAGGCTAGTTTTATAAGAGCGAGCGAAGCGAGCGAGAAGCTACATCAATTCCCGCGCTATAGTTATATATCAAATGTTCTTTACTAACAATTCTCACCGATCGAAAGAAAGTTTCTGATTTGATAGAAGAATAACAGATATGTTTCGCTAGGTACGCGATTCGTGCTGATCGATGTATCTCGATGATGTTGTTGTTTTCGTTTTTGTTTTCGTTTTTGTTTTCGTTTTTGTTTTCGTTTTTCTTTTCGTGTTTGTTTTCGTTATTGTTTTCGTTTTTGTTTTCTTTTTTGTTTTCGTTTTTGTTTTCGTTTTTGTTTTCGTTTTTGTTTTCGTTTTTGTTTTCGTTTTTGTTTTCGTTTTCGTTTTCGTTTTTGTTTTCGTTTTTGTTTTCGTTTTTGTTTTCGTGTTTGTTTTCGTTTTTGTTTTCGTTTTTGTTTTCGTTTTTGTTTTTGTTTTCGTTTTTGTTTTTGTTTTTGTCCTTGTTTCTGTCCTTGTCTTTGTCTTAATTGGTTTTTGTTTGTACGAGACTAAGTCCAGCGGCATAATGCTCTTCGATCGCACACGACCAAGTCCAGCGGCGTGTCGCTCCTAGGGCTGTTGCGAATACTTAAAAGTCCCTACGGTCAAAATCATTGGGTTGCGACTCACCTTTACGAGTTGCTCGCTCGCTGCGCTCGCTCGGAATGTTATAGCCTTACCTAAAACCAATCCACCTTGCGTTCGTTTTTCGAAAAGACCGCGATTTTCCGATAATTTACAGACGCGCGGGATCGGTTTTGAGGTTAGGCTAGTTTTATAAGAGCGAGCGAAGCGAGCGAGAAGCTACATCAATTCCCGCGCTATAGTTATATATCAAATGTTCTTTACTAACAATTCTCACCGATCGAAAGAAAGTTTCTGATTTGATAGAAGAATAACAGATATGTTTCGCTAGGTACGCGATTCGTGCTGATCGATGTATCTCGATGATGTTGTTGTTTTCGTTTTTGTTTTCGTTTTTGTTTTCGTTTTTGTTTTCTTTTTTGTTTTCGTTTTTGTTTTCGTTTTTGTTTTCTTTTTTGTTTTCGTTTTTGTTTTCGTTTTTGTTTTCGTTTTTGTTTTCGTTTTTGTTATCGTTTTTGTTTTCGTTTTTGTTTTCGTTTTTGTTTTCGTTTTTGTTTTCGTTTTTGTTTTTGTTTTCGTTTTTGTTTTCGTTTTTGTTTTCGTTTTTGTTTTCGTTTTTGTTTTCGTTTTTGTTTTCGTTTTTGTTTTTGTTTTCGTTTTTGTTTTCGTTTTTGTTTTTGTTTTCCTTTTCGTTTTTGTTTGTGTTTTTGTTTTCGTTTTTGTTTTCGTTTTTGTTTTCGTTTTTGTTTTCGTTTTTGTTTTCGTTTTTGTTTTCGTTTTTGTTTTCGTTTTTGTTTTCGTTTTTGTTTTCGTTTTTGTTTTCGTTTTTGTTTTTGTTTTCGTTTTTGTTTTCGTTTTTGTTTTTGTTTTCCTTTTCGTTTTTGTTTGTGTTTTTGTTTTTGTCCTTGTTTCTGTCCTTGTCTTTGTCTTAATTGGTTTTTGTTTGTACGAGACTAAGTCCAGCGGCATAATGCTCTTCGATCGCACACGAACAAGTCCAGCGGCGTGTCGCTCCTAGGGCTGTTGCGAATACTTAAAAGTCCCTACGGTCAAAATCATTGGGTTGCGACTCACCTTTACGAGTTGCTCGCTCGCTGCGCTCGCTCGGAATGTTATAGCCTTACCTAAAACCAATCCACCTTGCGTTCGTTTTTCGAAAAGACCGCGATTTTCCGATAATTTACAGACGCGCGGGATCGGTTTTGAGGTTAGGCTAGTTTTATAAGAGCGAGCGAAGCGAGCGAGAAGCTACATCAATTCCCGCGCTATAGTTATATATCAAATGTTCTTTACTAACAATTCTCACCGATCGAAAGAAAGTTTCTGATTTGATAGAAGAATAACAGATATGTTTCGCTAGGTACGCGATTCGTGCTGATCGATGTATCTCGATGATGTTTTTGTTTTCGTTTTTG
>NW_026869732.1:835000-865000 GCF_905332965.1 Bombus pascuorum | reverse complement strand
TTGTTTTCGTTTTTGTTTTTGTTTTCCTTTTCGTTTTTGTTTGTGTTTTTGTTTTCGTTTTTGTTTTCGTTTTTGTTTTCGTTTTTGTTTTCGTTTTTGTTTTCGTTTTTGTTTTCGTTTTTGTTTTCGTGTTTGTTTTCGTTTTTGTTTTCGTTTTTGTTTTCGTTTTTGTTTTTGTTTTCGTTTTTGTTTTCGTTTTTGTTTTTGTTTTCCTTTTCGTTTTTGTTTGTGTTTTTGTTTTTGTCCTTGTTTCTGTCCTTGTCTTTGTCTTAATTGGTTTTTGTTTGTACGAGACTAAGTCCAGCGGCATAATGCTCTTCGATCGCACACGACCAAGTCCAGCGGCGTGTCGCTCCTAGGGCTGTTGCGAATACTTAAAAGTCCCTACGGTCAAAATCATTGGGTTGCGACTCACCTTTACGAGTTGCTCGCTCGCTGCGCTCGCTCGGAATGTTATAGCCTTACCTAAAACCAATCCACCTTGCGTTCGTTTTTCGAAAAGACCGCGATTTTCCGATAATTTACAGACGCGCGGGATCGGTTTTGAGGTTAGGCTAGTTTTATAAGAGCGAGCGAAGCGAGCGAGAAGCTACATCAATTCCCGCGCTATAGTTATATATCAAATGTTCTTTACTAACAATTCTCACCGATCGAAAGAAAGTTTCTGATTTGATAGAAGAATAACAGATATGTTTCGCTAGGTACGCGATTCGTGCTGATCGATGTATCTCGATGATGTTGTTGTTTTCGTTTTTGTTTTCGTTTTTGTTTTCGTTTTTGTTTTCTTTTTTGTTTTCGTTTTTGTTTTCGTTTTTGTTTTCTTTTTTGTTTTCGTTTTTGTTTTCGTTTTTGTTTTCGTTTTTGTTTTCGTTTTTGTTTTCGTTTTTGTTTTCGTTTTTGTTTTCGTTTTTGTTTTCGTTTTTGCTTTCGTTTTTGTTTTCGTTTTTGTTTTCGTTTTTGTTTTCGTTTTTGTTTTCGTTTTCGTTTTTGTTTTCGTTTTTGTTTTCGTTTTTGTTTTCGTTTTTGTTTTCGTTTTTGTTTTCGTTTTTGTTTTTGTTTTCGTGTTTGTTTTCGTTTTTGTTTTCGTTTTTGTTTTCGTTTTTGTTTTCGTTTTTGTTTTCGTTTTTGTTTTTGTTTTCGTTTTTGTTTTCGTTTTTGTTTTCGTTTTTGTTTTCGTTTTTGTTTTCGTTTTTGTTTTCGTTTTTGTTTTCGTGTTTGTTTTCGTTTTTGTTTTCGTTTTCGTTTTCGTTTTTGTTTTCTTTTTTGTTTTCGTTTTTGTTTTCGTTTTTGTTTTCGTTTTTGTTTTCGTTTTTGTTTTCGTTTTTGTTTTCGTTTTTGTTTTCGTTTTTGTTTTCGTTTTTGTTTTCGTTTTTGATTTCGTTTTTGTTTTCGTTTTTGTTTTCGTTTTTGTTTTCGTTTTTGTTTTCGTTTTTGTTTTCGTTTTTGTTTTCGTTTTTGTTTTCGTGTTTGTTTTCGTTTTTGTTTTCGTTTTTGTTTTCGTTTTTGTTTTTGTTTTCGTTTTTGTTTTTGTTTTTGTCCTTGTTTCTGTCCTTGTCTTTGTCTTAATTGGTTTTTGTTTGTACGAGACTAAGTCCAGCGGCATAATGCTCTTCGATCGCACACGACCAAGTCCAGCGGCGTGTCGCTCCTAGGGCTGTTGCGAATACTTAAAAGTCCCTACGGTCAAAATCATTGGGTTGCGACTCACCTTTACGAGTTGCTCGCTCGCTGCGCTCGCTCGGAATGTTATAGCCTTACCTAAAACCAATCCACCTTGCGTTCGTTTTTCGAAAAGACCGCGATTTTCCGATAATTTACAGACGCGCGGGATCGGTTTTGAGGTTAGGCTAGTTTTATAAGAGCGAGCGAAGCGAGCGAGAAGCTACATCAATTCCCGCGCTATAGTTATATATCAAATGTTCTTTACTAACAATTCTCACCGATCGAAAGAAAGTTTCTGATTTGATAGAAGAATAACAGATATGTTTCGCTAGGTACGCGATTCGTGCTGATCGATGTATCTCGATGATGTTTTTGTTTTCGTTTTTGTTTTCGTTTTTGTTTTCGTTTTTGATTTCGTTTTTGTTTTCGTTTTTGTTTTCGTTTTTGTTTTCGTTTTTGTTTTCGTTTTTGTTTTCGTTTTTGATTTCGTTTTTGTTTTCGTTTTTGTTTTCGTTTTTGTTTTCGTTTTTGTTTTCGTTTTTGTTTTCGTTTTTGTTTTCGTTTTTGTTTTCGTGTTTGTTTTCGTTTTTGTTTTCGTTTTTGTTTTCGTTTTTGTTTTTGTTTTCGTTTTTGTTTTTGTTTTTGTCCTTGTTTCTGTCCTTGTCTTTGTCTTAATTGGTTTTTGTTTGTACGAGACTAAGTCCAGCGGCATAATGCTCTTCGATCGCACACGACCAAGTCCAGCGGCGTGTCGCTCCTAGGGCTGTTGCGAATACTTAAAAGTCCCTACGGTCAAAATCATTGGGTTGCGACTCACCTTTACGAGTTGCTCGCTCGCTGCGCTCGCTCGGAATGTTATAGCCTTACCTAAAACCAATCCACCTTGCGTTCGTTTTTCGAAAAGACCGCGATTTTCCGATAATTTACAGACGCGCGGGATCGGTTTTGAGGTTAGGCTAGTTTTATAAGAGCGAGCGAAGCGAGCGAGAAGCTACATCAATTCCCGCGCTATAGTTATATATCAAATGTTCTTTACTAACAATTCTCACCGATCGAAAGAAAGTTTCTGATTTGATAGAAGAATAACAGATATGTTTCGCTAGGTACGCGATTCGTGCTGATCGATGTATCTCGATGATGTTGTTGTTTTCGTTTTTGTTTTCGTTTTTGTTTTCGTTTTTGTTTTCTTTTTTGTTTTCGTTTTTGTTTTCGTTTTTGTTTTCGTTTTTGTTTTCGTTTTTGTTTTCGTTTTTGTTTTCGTTTTTGTTTTCGTTTTTGTTTTCGTTTTTGTTTTCGTTTTTGTTTTCGTTTTTGTTTTCGTTTTTGTTTTCGTTTTTGTTTTTGTTTTCGTTTTTGTTTTCGTTTTTGTTTTCGTTTTTGTTTTCGTTTTCGTTTTCGTTTTTGTTTTTGTTTTCGTTTTTGTTTTTGTTTTCGTTTTTGTTTTCGTTTTTGTTTTTGTTTTCCTTTTCGTTTTTGTTTGTGTTTTTGTTTTCGTTTTTGTTTTCGTTTTTGTTTTCGTTTTTGTTTTCGTTTTTGTTTTCGTTTTTGTTTTCGTTTTTGTTTTCGTGTTTGTTTTCGTTTTTGTTTTCGTTTTTGTTTTCGTTTTTGTTTTTGTTTTCGTTTTTGTTTTCGTTTTTGTTTTTGTTTTCCTTTTCGTTTTTGTTTGTGTTTTTGTTTTTGTCCTTGTTTCTGTCCTTGTCTTTGTCTTAATTGGTTTTTGTTTGTACGAGACTAAGTCCAGCGGCATAATGCTCTTCGATCGCACACGACCAAGTCCAGCGGCGTGTCGCTCCTAGGGCTGTTGCGAATACTTAAAAGTCCCTACGGTCAAAATCATTGGGTTGCGACTCACCTTTACGAGTTGCTCGCTCGCTGCGCTCGCTCGGAATGTTATAGCCTTACCTAAAACCAATCCACCTTGCGTTCGTTTTTCGAAAAGACCGCGATTTTCCGATAATTTACAGACGCGCGGGATCGGTTTTGAGGTTAGGCTAGTTTTATAAGAGCGAGCGAAGCGAGCGAGAAGCTACATCAATTCCCGCGCTATAGTTATATATCAAATGTTCTTTACTAACAATTCTCACCGATCGAAAGAAAGTTTCTGATTTGATAGAAGAATAACAGATATGTTTCGCTAGGTACGCGATTCGTGCTGATCGATGTATCTCGATGATGTTGTTGTTTTCGTTTTTGTTTTCGTTTTTGTTTTCGTTTTTGTTTTCTTTTTTGTTTTCGTTTTTGTTTTCGTTTTTGTTTTCTTTTTTGTTTTCGTTTTTGTTTTCGTTTTTGTTTTCGTTTTTGTTTTCGTTTTTGTTTTCGTTTTTGTTTTCGTTTTTGTTTTCGTTTTTGTTTTCGTTTTTGTTTTCGTTTTTGTTTTTGTTTTCGTTTTTGTTTTCGTTTTTGTTTTCGTTTTTGTTTTCGTTTTTGTTTTCGTTTTTGTTTTCGTTTTTGTTTTTGTTTTCGTTTTTGTTTTCGTTTTTGTTTTTGTTTTCCTTTTCGTTTTTGTTTGTGTTTTTGTTTTCGTTTTTGTTTTCGTTTTTGTTTTCTTTTTTGTTTTCGTTTTTGTTTTCGTTTTTGTTTTCGTTTTTGTTTTCGTGTTTGTTTTCGTTTTTGTTTTCGTTTTTGTTTTCGTTTTTGTTTTTGTTTTCGTTTTTGTTTTCGTTTTTGTTTTTGTTTTCCTTTTCGTTTTTGTTTGTGTTTTTGTTTTTGTCCTTGTTTCTGTCCTTGTCTTTGTCTTAATTGGTTTTTGTTTGTACGAGACTAAGTCCAGCGGCATAATGCTCTTCGATCGCACACGACCAAGTCCAGCGGCGTGTCGCTCCTAGGGCTGTTGCGAATACTTAAAAGTCCCTACGGTCAAAATCATTGGGTTGCGACTCACCTTTACGAGTTGCTCGCTCGCTGCGCTCGCTCGGAATGTTATAGCCTTACCTAAAACCAATCCACCTTGCGTTCGTTTTTCGAAAAGACCGCGATTTTCCGATAATTTACAGACGCGCGGGATCGGTTTTGAGGTTAGGCTAGTTTTATAAGAGCGAGCGAAGCGAGCGAGAAGCTACATCAATTCCCGCGCTATAGTTATATATCAAATGTTCTTTACTAACAATTCTCACCGATCGAAAGAAAGTTTCTGATTTGATAGAAGACTAACAGATATGTTTCGCTAGGTACGCGATTCGTGCTGATCGATGTATCTCGATGATGTTTTTGTTTTCGTTTTTGTTTTCGTTTTTGTTTTCGTTTTTGTTTTCGTTTTTCTTTTCGTGTCTGTTTTCGTTTTTGTTTTCGTTTTTGTTTTCTTTTTTGTTTTCGTTTTTGTTTTCGTTTTTGTTTTCTTTTTTGTTTTCGTTTTTGTTTTCGTTTTTGTTTTCGTTTTTGTTTTCGTTTTTGCTTTCGTTTTTGTTTTCGTTTTTGTTTTCGTTTTTGTTTTCGTTTTTGTTTTCGTTTTCGTTTTTGTTTTCGTTTTTGTTTTCGTTTTTGTTTTCGTTTTTGTTTTCGTTTTTGTTTTCGTTTTTGTTTTTGTTTTCGTGTTTGTTTTCGTTTTTGTTTTCGTTTTTGTTTTCGTTTTTGTTTTCGTTTTTGTTTTCGTTTTTGTTTTTGTTTTCGTTTTTGTTTTCGTTTTTGTTTTCGTTTTTGTTTTCGTTTTTGTTTTCGTTTTTGTTTTTGTTTTTGTTTTCGTGTTTGTTTTCGTTTTTGTTTTCGTTTTCGTTTTCGTTTTTGTTTTCTTTTTTGTTTTCGTTTTTGTTTTCGTTTTTGTTTTCGTTTTTGTTTTCGTTTTTGTTTTCGTTTTTGTTTTCGTTTTTGTTTTCGTTTTTGTTTTCGTTTTTGTTTTCGTTTTTGATTTCGTTTTTGTTTTCGTTTTTGTTTTCGTTTTTGTTTTCGTTTTTGTTTTCGTTTTTGTTTTCGTTTTTGTTTTCGTTTTTGTTTTCGTGTTTGTTTTCGTTTTTGTTTTCGTTTTTGTTTTCGTTTTTGTTTTTGTTTTCGTTTTTGTTTTTGTTTTTGTCCTTGTTTCTGTCCTTGTCTTTGTCTTAATTGGTTTTTGTTTGTACGAGACTAAGTCCAGCGGCATAATGCTCTTCGATCGCACACGACCAAGTCCAGCGGCGTGTCGCTCCTAGGGCTGTTGCGAATACTTAAAAGTCCCTACGGTCAAAATCATTGGGTTGCGACTCACCTTTACGAGTTGCTCGCTCGCTGCGCTCGCTCGGAATGTTATAGCCTTACCTAAAACCAATCCACCTTGCGTTCGTTTTTCGAAAAGACCGCGATTTTCCGATAATTTACAGACGCGCGGGATCGGTTTTGAGGTTAGGCTAGTTTTATAAGAGCGAGCGAAGCGAGCGAGAAGCTACATCAATTCCCGCGCTATAGTTATATATCAAATGTTCTTTACTAACAATTCTCACCGATCGAAAGAAAGTTTCTGATTTGATAGAAGAATAACAGATATGTTTCGCTAGGTACGCGATTCGTGCTGATCGATGTATCTCGATGATGTTTTTGTTTTCGTTTTTGTTTTCGTTTTTGTTTTCGTTTTTGATTTCGTTTTTGTTTTCGTTTTTGTTTTCGTTTTTGTTTTCGTTTTTGTTTTCGTTTTTGTTTTCGTTTTTGATTTCGTTTTTGTTTTCGTTTTTGTTTTCGTTTTTGTTTTCGTTTTTGTTTTCGTTTTTGTTTTCGTTTTTGTTTTCGTTTTTGTTTTCGTGTTTGTTTTCGTTTTTGTTTTCGTTTTTGTTTTCGTTTTTGTTTTTGTTTTCGTTTTTGTTTTTGTTTTTGTCCTTGTTTCTGTCCTTGTCTTTGTCTTAATTGGTTTTTGTTTGTACGAGACTAAGTCCAGCGGCATAATGCTCTTCGATCGCACACGACCAAGTCCAGCGGCGTGTCGCTCCTAGGGCTGTTGCGAATACTTAAAAGTCCCTACGGTCAAAATCATTGGGTTGCGACTCACCTTTACGAGTTGCTCGCTCGCTGCGCTCGCTCGGAATGTTATAGCCTTACCTAAAACCAATCCACCTTGCGTTCGTTTTTCGAAAAGACCGCGATTTTCCGATAATTTACAGACGCGCGGGATCGGTTTTGAGGTTAGGCTAGTTTTATAAGAGCGAGCGAAGCGAGCGAGAAGCTACATCAATTCCCGCGCTATAGTTATATATCAAATGTTCTTTACTAACAATTCTCACCGATCGAAAGAAAGTTTCTGATTTGATAGAAGAATAACAGATATGTTTCGCTAGGTACGCGATTCGTGCTGATCGATGTATCTCGATGATGTTTTTGTTTTCGTTTTTGTTTTCGTTTTTGTTTTCGTTTTTGTTTTCGTTTTTGTTTTCGTTTTTGTTTTCGTTTTTGTTTTCGTTTTTGTTTTCGTTTTTGTTTTCGTTTTTGATTTCGTTTTTGTTTTCGTTTTTGTTTTCGTTTTTGTTTTCGTTTTTGTTTTCGTTTTTGTTTTCGTTTTTGTTTTCGTGTTTGTTTTCGTTTTTGTTTTCGTTTTTGTTTTCGTTTTTGTTTTCGTTTTTGTTTTCGTTTTTGTTTTCGTTTTTGTTTTCGTTTTTGTTTTCGTTTTTGTTTTCGTTTTTGTTTTCGTTTTTGTTTTCGTTTTTGTTTTTGTTTTCGTTTTTGTTTTCGTTTTTGTTTTTGTTTTCCTTTTCGTTTTTGTTTGTGTTTTTGTTTTCGTTTTTGTTTTCGTTTTTGTTTTCGTTTTTGTTTTCGTTTTTGTTTTCGTTTTTGTTTTCGTTTTTGTTTTCGTGTTTGTTTTCGTTTTTGTTTTCGTTTTTGTTTTCGTTTTTGTTTTTGTTTTCGTTTTTGTTTTCGTTTTTGTTTTTGTTTTCCTTTTCGTTTTTGTTTGTGTTTTTGTTTTCGTTTTTGTTTTCGTTTTCGTTTTTGTTTTCGTTTTTGTTTTTGTTTTTGTTTTTGTTTTTGTTTTTGTTTTCCTTTTCGTTTTTGTTTGTGTTTTTGTTTTCGTTTTTGTTTTCGTTTTTGTTTTCGTTTTTGATTTCGTTTTTGTTTTCGTTTTTGTTTTCGTTTTTGTTTTCGTGTTTGTTTTCGTTTTTGTTTTCGTTTTTGTTTTCGTTTTTGTTTTCGTTTTTGTTTTCGTTTTTGTTTTCGTTTTTGTTTTCGTTTTTGTTTTCGTTTTTGTTTTCGTTTTTGTTTTCGTTTTTGTTTTCGTTTTTGTTTTCGTTTTTGTTTTCGTTTTTGTTTTCGTTTTTGATTTCGTTTTTGTTTTCGTTTTTGTTTTTGTTTTCGTTTTTGTTTTCGTTTTTGTTTTCGTTTTTGTTTTCGTTTTTGTTTTCGTTTTTGTTTTCGTTTTTGTTTTCTTTTTTGTTTTCGTTTTTGTTTTCGTTTTTGTTTTCTTTTTTGTTTTCGTGTTTGTTTTCGTTTTTGTTTTCGTTTTTGTTTTCGTTTTTGTTTTCGTTTTTGTTCTCGTTTTTGTTTTCTTTTTTGTTTTCGTTTTTGTTTTCGTTTTTGTTTTCGTTTTTGTTTTCGTTTTTGTTTTCGTTTTTGTTTTCGTTTTTGTTTTCGTTTTTGTTTTCGTTTTTGTTTTCGTTTTAGTTTTTGTTTTCGTTTTTGTTTTCGTTTTTGTTTTCGTTTTTGTTTTCGTTTTTGTTTTCGTTTTTGTTTTCGTTTTTGTTTTCGTTTTCGTTTTCGTTTTTGTTTTCTTTTTTGTTTTCGTTTTTGTTTTCGTTTTTGTTTTCGTTTTTGTTTTCGTTTTTGTTTTCGTTTTTGTTTTCGTTTTTGTTTTCGTTTTTGTTTTTGTTTTCGTTTTTGTTTTCGTTTTCGTTTTCGTTTTTGTTTTCTTTTTTGTTTTCGTTTTTGTTTTCGTTTTTGTTTTCGTTTTTGTTTTCGTTTTTGTTTTCGTTTTTGTTTTCGTTTTTGTTTTCGTTTTTGTTTTCGTTTTTGTTTTCGTTTTTGATTTCGTTTTTGTTTTCGTTTTTGTTTTCGTTTTTGTTTTCGTTTTTGTTTTCGTTTTTGTTTTCGTTTTTGTTTTCGTGTTTGTTTTCGTTTTTGTTTTCGTTTTTGTTTTCTTTTTTGTTTTCGTTTTTGTTTTCGTTTTTGTTTTCGTTTTTGTTTTCGTTTTTGTTTTCGTTTTTGTTTTCGTTTTTGTTTTCGTTTTTGTTTTTGTTTTTGTTTTTGTTTTCGTTTTTGTTTTCGTTTTTGTTTTTGTTTTCCTTTTCGTTTTTGTTTGTGTTTTTGTTTTCGTTTTTGTTTTCGTTTTTGTTTTCGTTTTTGTTTTCGTTTTTGTTTTCGTTTTTGTTTTCGTTTTTGTTTTTGTCCTTGTTTCTGTCCTTGTCTTTGTCTTAATTGGTTTTTGTTTGTACGAGACTAAGTCCAGCGGCATAATGCTCTTCGATCGCACACGACCAAGTCCAGCGGCGTGTCGCTCCTAGGGCTGTTGCGAATACTTAGAAGTCCCTACGGTCAAAATCATTGGGTTGCGACTCACCTTTACGAGTTGCTCGCTCGCTGCGCTCGCTCGGAATGTTATAGCCTTACCTAAAACCAATCCACCTTGCGTTCGTTTTTCGAAAAGACCGCGATTTTCCGATAATTTACAGACGCGCGGGATCGGTTTTGAGGTTAGGCTAGTTTTATAAGAGCGAGCGAAGCGAGCGAGAAGCTACATCAATTCCCGCGCTATAGTTATATATCAAATGTTCTTTACTAACAATTCTCACCGATCGAAAGAAAGTTTCTGATTTGATAGAAGAATAACAGATATGTTTCGCTAGGTACGCGATTCGTGCTGATCGATGTATCTCGATGATGTTGTTGTTTTCGTTTTTGTTTTCGTTTTTGTTTTCGTTTTTGTTTTCTTTTTTGTTTTCGTTTTTGTTTTCGTTTTTGTTTTCGTTTTTGTTTTCGTTTTTGTTTTCGTTTTTGTTTTCGTTTTTGTTTTCGTTTTTGTTTTCGTTTTTGTTTTCGTTTTTGTTTTCGTTTTTGTTTTCGTTTTTGTTTTCGTTTTTGTTTTTGTTTTCGTTTTTGTTTTCGTTTTTGTTTTCGTTTTTGTTTTCGTTTTCGTTTTCGTTTTTGTTTTTGTTTTCGTTTTTGTTTTTGTTTTCGTTTTTGTTTTCGTTTTTGTTTTTGTTTTCCTTTTCGTTTTTGTTTGTGTTTTTGTTTTCGTTTTTGTTTTCGTTTTTGTTTTCGTTTTTGTTTTCGTTTTTGTTTTCGTTTTTGTTTTCGTTTTTGTTTTCGTGTTTGTTTTCGTTTTTGTTTTCGTTTTTGTTTTCGTTTTTGTTTTTGTTTTCGTTTTTGTTTTCGTTTTTGTTTTTGTTTTCCTTTTCGTTTTTGTTTGTGTTTTTGTTTTTGTCCTTGTTTCTGTCCTTGTCTTTGTCTTAATTGGTTTTTGTTTGTACGAGACTAAGTCCAGCGGCATAATGCTCTTCGATCGCACACGACCAAGTCCAGCGGCGTGTCGCTCCTAGGGCTGTTGCGAATACTTAAAAGTCCCTACGGTCAAAATCATTGGGTTGCGACTCACCTTTACGAGTTGCTCGCTCGCTGCGCTCGCTCGGAATGTTATAGCCTTACCTAAAACCAATCCACCTTGCGTTCGTTTTTCGAAAAGACCGCGATTTTCCGATAATTTACAGACGCGCGGGATCGGTTTTGAGGTTAGGCTAGTTTTATAAGAGCGAGCGAAGCGAGCGAGAAGCTACATCAATTCCCGCGCTATAGTTATATATCAAATGTTCTTTACTAACAATTCTCACCGATCGAAAGAAAGTTTCTGATTTGATAGAAGAATAACAGATATGTTTCGCTAGGTACGCGATTCGTGCTGATCGATGTATCTCGATGATGTTGTTGTTTTCGTTTTTGTTTTCGTTTTTGTTTTCGTTTTTGTTTTCTTTTTTGTTTTCGTTTTTGTTTTCGTTTTTGTTTTCTTTTTTGTTTTCGTTTTTGTTTTCGTTTTTGTTTTCGTTTTTGTTTTCGTTTTTGTTTTCGTTTTTGTTTTCGTTTTTGTTTTCGTTTTTGTTTTCGTTTTTGTTTTCGTTTTTGTTTTTGTTTTCGTTTTTGTTTTCGTTTTTGTTTTCGTTTTTGTTTTCGTTTTTGTTTTCGTTTTTGTTTTCGTTTTTGTTTTTGTTTTCGTTTTTGTTTTCGTTTTTGTTTTTGTTTTCCTTTTCGTTTTTGTTTGTGTTTTTGTTTTCGTTTTTGTTTTCGTTTTTGTTTTCTTTTTTGTTTTCGTTTTTGTTTTCGTTTTTGTTTTCGTTTTTGTTTTCGTGTTTGTTTTCGTTTTTGTTTTCGTTTTTGTTTTCGTTTTTGTTTTTGTTTTCGTTTTTGTTTTCGTTTTTGTTTTTGTTTTCCTTTTCGTTTTTGTTTGTGTTTTTGTTTTTGTCCTTGTTTCTGTCCTTGTCTTTGTCTTAATTGGTTTTTGTTTGTACGAGACTAAGTCCAGCGGCATAATGCTCTTCGATCGCACACGACCAAGTCCAGCGGCGTGTCGCTCCTAGGGCTGTTGCGAATACTTAAAAGTCCCTACGGTCAAAATCATTGGGTTGCGACTCACCTTTACGAGTTGCTCGCTCGCTGCGCTCGCTCGGAATGTTATAGCCTTACCTAAAACCAATCCACCTTGCGTTCGTTTTTCGAAAAGACCGCGATTTTCCGATAATTTACAGACGCGCGGGATCGGTTTTGAGGTTAGGCTAGTTTTATAAGAGCGAGCGAAGCGAGCGAGAAGCTACATCAATTCCCGCGCTATAGTTATATATCAAATGTTCTTTACTAACAATTCTCACCGATCGAAAGAAAGTTTCTGATTTGATAGAAGAATAACAGATATGTTTCGCTAGGTACGCGATTCGTGCTGATCGATGTATCTCGATGATGTTTTTGTTTTCGTTTTTGTTTTCGTTTTTGTTTTCGTTTTTGTTTTCGTTTTTCTTTTCGTGTTTGTTTTCGTTTTTGTTTTCGTTTTTGTTTTCTTTTTTGTTTTCGTTTTTGTTTTCGTTTTTGTTTTCTTTTTTGTTTTCGTTTTTGTTTTCGTTTTTGTTTTCGTTTTTGTTTTCGTTTTTGCTTTCGTTTTTGTTTTCGTTTTTGTTTTCGTTTTTGTTTTCGTTTTTGTTTTCGTTTTCGTTTTTGTTTTCGTTTTTGTTTTCGTTTTTGTTTTCGTTTTTGTTTTCGTTTTTGTTTTCGTTTTTGTTTTTGTTTTCGTGTTTGTTTTCGTTTTTGTTTTCGTTTTTGTTTTCGTTTTTGTTTTCGTTTTTGTTTTCGTTTTTGTTTTTGTTTTCGTTTTTGTTTTCGTTTTTGTTTTCGTTTTTGTTTTCGTTTTTGTTTTCGTTTTTGTTTTCGTTTTTGTTTTCGTGTTTGTTTTCGTTTCTGTTTTCGTTTTCGTTTTCGTTTTTGTTTTCTTTTTTGTTTTCGTTTTTGTTTTCGTTTTTGTTTTCGTTTTTGTTTTCGTTTTTGTTTTCGTTTTTGTTTTCGTTTTTGTTTTCGTTTTTGTTTTCGTTTTTGTTTTCGTTTTTGATTTCGTTTTTGTTTTCGTTTTTGTTTTCGTTTTTGTTTTCGTTTTTGTTTTCGTTTTTGTTTTCGTTTTTGTTTTCGTTTTTGTTTTCGTGTTTGTTTTCGTTTTTGTTTTCGTTTTTGTTTTCGTTTTTGTTTTTGTTTTCGTTTTTGTTTTTGTTTTTGTCCTTGTTTCTGTCCTTGTCTTTGTCTTAATTGGTTTTTGTTTGTACGAGACTAAGTCCAGCGGCATAATGCTCTTCGATCGCACACGACCAAGTCCAGCGGCGTGTCGCTCCTAGGGCTGTTGCGAATACTTAAAAGTCCCTACGGTCAAAATCATTGGGTTGCGACTCACCTTTACGAGTTGCTCGCTCGCTGCGCTCGCTCGGAATGTTATAGCCTTACCTAAAACCAATCCACCTTGCGTTCGTTTTTCGAAAAGACCGCGATTTTCCGATAATTTACAGACGCGCGGGATCGGTTTTGAGGTTAGGCTAGTTTTATAAGAGCGAGCGAAGCGAGCGAGAAGCTACATCAATTCCCGCGCTATAGTTATATATCAAATGTTCTTTACTAACAATTCTCACCGATCGAAAGAAAGTTTCTGATTTGATAGAAGAATAACAGATATGTTTCGCTAGGTACGCGATTCGTGCTGATCGATGTATCTCGATGATGTTTTTGTTTTCGTTTTTGTTTTCGTTTTTGTTTTCGTTTTTGTTTTCGTTTTTGTTTTCGTTTTTGTTTTCGTTTTTGTTTTCGTTTTTGTTTTCGTTTTTGTTTTCGTTTTTGATTTCGTTTTTGTTTTCGTTTTTGTTTTCGTTTTTGTTTTCGTTTTTGTTTTCGTTTTTGTTTTCGTTTTTGTTTTCGTTTTTGTTTTCGTTTTTGTTTTCGTTTTTGTTTTCGTTTTTGTTTTTTTTTTCGTTTTTGTTTTTGTTTTTGTCCTTGTTTCTGTCCTTGTCTTTGTCTTAATTGGTTTTTGTTTGTACGAGACTAAGTCCAGCGGCATAATGCTCTTCGATCGCACACGACCAAGTCCAGCGGCGTGTCGCTCCTAGGGCTGTTGCGAATACTTAAAAGTCCCTACGGTCAAAATCATTGGGTTGCGACTCACCTTTACGAGTTGCTCGCTCGCTGCGCTCGCTCGGAATGTTATAGCCTTACCTAAAACCAATCCACCTTGCGTTCGTTTTTCGAAAAGACCGCGATTTTCCGATAATTTACAGACGCGCGGGATCGGTTTTGAGGTTAGGCTAGTTTTATAAGAGCGAGCGAAGCGAGCGAGAAGCTACATCAATTCCCGCGCTATAGTTATATATCAAATGTTCTTTACTAACAATTCTCACCGATCGAAAGAAAGTTTCTGATTTGATAGAAAAATAACAGATATGTTTCGCTAGGTACGCGATTCGTGCTGATCGATGTATCTCGATGATGTTGTTGTTTTCGTTTTTGTTTTCGTTTTTGTTTTCGTTTTTGTTTTCTATTTTGTTTTCGTTTTTGTTTTCGTTTTTGTTTTCTTTTTTGTTTTCGTTTTTGTTTTCGTTTTTGTTTTCGTTTTTGTTTTCGTTTTTGTTTTCGTTTTTGTTTTCGTTTTTGTTTTCGTTTTTGTTTTCGTTTTTGTTTTTGTTTTCGTTTTTGTTTTCGTTTTTGTTTTCGTTTTTGTTTTCGTTTTTGTTTTCGTTTTTGTTTTCGTTTTTGTTTTTGTTTTCGTTTTTGTTTTCGTTTTTGTTTTTGTTTTCCTTTTCGTTTTTGTTTGTGTTTTTGTTTTCGTTTTTGTTTTCGTTTTTGTTTTCTTTTTTGTTTTCGTTTTTGTTTTCGTTTTTGTTTTCGTTTTTGTTTTCGTGTTTGTTTTCGTTTTTGTTTTCGTTTTTGTTTTCGTTTTTGTTTTTGTTTTCGTTTTTGTTTTCGTTTTTGTTTTTGTTTTCCTTTTCGTTTTTGTTTGTGTTTTTGTTTTTGTCCTTGTTTCTGTCCTTGTCTTTGTCTTAATTGGTTTTTGTTTGTACGAGACTAAGTCCAGCGGCATAATGCTCTTCGATCGCACACGACCAAGTCCAGCGGCGTGTCGCTCCTAGGGCTGTTGCGAATACTTAAAAGTCCCTACGGTCAAAATCATTGGGTTGCGACTCACCTTTACGAGTTGCTCGCTCGCTGCGCTCGCTCGGAATGTTATAGCCTTACCTAAAACCAATCCACCTTGCGTTCGTTTTTCGAAAAGACCGCGATTTTCCGATAATTTACAGACGCGCGGGATCGGTTTTGAGGTTAGGCTAGTTTTATAAGAGCGAGCGAAGCGAGCGAGAAGCTACATCAATTCCCGCGCTATAGTTATATATCAAATGTTCTTTACTAACAATTCTCACCGATCGAAAGAAAGTTTCTGATTTGATAGAAGAATAACAGATATGTTTCGCTAGGTACGCGATTCGTGCTGATCGATGTATCTCGATGATGTTGTTGTTTTCGTTTTTGTTTTCGTTTTTGTTTTCGTTTTTGTTTTCTTTTTTGTTTTCGTTTTTGTTTTCGTTTTTGTTTTCTTTTTTGTTTTCGTTTTTGTTTTCGTTTTTGTTTTCGTTTTTGTTTTCGTTTTTGTTTTCGTTTTTGTTTTCGTTTTTGTTTTCGTTTTTGTTTTCGTTTTTGTTTTCGTTTTTGTTTTTGTTTTCGTTTTTGTTTTCGTTTTTGTTTTCGTTTTTGTTTTCGTTTTTGTTTTCGTTTTTGTTTTCGTTTTTGTTTTCGTTTTTGTTTTCGTTTTTGTTTTCGTTTTTGTTTTCGTTTTTGTTTTTGTTTTCGTTTTTGTTTTCGTTTTTGTTTTCGTTTTTGTTTTCGTTTTTGTTTTCGTTTTTGTTTTCGTTTTTGTTTTTGTTTTCGTTTTTGTTTTCGTTTTTGTTTTTGTTTTCCTTTTCGTTTTTGTTTGTGTTTTTGTTTTCGTTTTTGTTTTCGTTTTTGTTTTCTTTTTTGTTTTCGTTTTTGTTTTCGTTTTTGTTTTCGTTTTTGTTTTCGTGTTTGTTTTCGTTTTTGTTTTCGTTTTTGTTTTCGTTTTTGTTTTTGTTTTCGTTTTTGTTTTCGTTTTTGTTTTTGTTTTCCTTTTCGTTTTTGTTTGTGTTTTTGTTTTTGTCCTTGTTTCTGTCCTTGTCTTTGTCTTAATTGGTTTTTGTTTGTACGAGACTAAGTCCAGCGGCATAATGCTCTTCGATCGCACACGACCAAGTCCAGCGGCGTGTCGCTCCTAGGGCTGTTGCGAATACTTAAAAGTCCCTACGGTCAAAATCATTGGGTTGCGACTCACCTTTACGAGTTGCTCGCTCGCTGCGCTCGCTCGGAATGTTATAGCCTTACCTAAAACCAATCCACCTTGCGTTCGTTTTTCGAAAAGACCGCGATTTTCCGATAATTTACAGACGCGCGGGATCGGTTTTGAGGTTAGGCTAGTTTTATAAGAGCGAGCGAAGCGAGCGAGAAGCTACATCAATTCCCGCGCTATAGTTATATATCAAATGTTCTTTACTAACAATTCTCACCGATCGAAAGAAAGTTTCTGATTTGATAGAAGAATAACAGATATGTTTCGCTAGGTACGCGATTCGTGCTGATCGATGTATCTCGATGATGTTTTTGTTTTCGTTTTTGTTTTCGTTTTTGTTTTCGTTTTTGTATTCGTTTTTCTTTTCGTGTTTGTTTTCGTTTTTGTTTTCGTGTTTGTTTTCGTTTTTGTTTTCGTTTTTGTTTTCTTTTTTGTTTTCGTTTTTGTTTTCGTTTTTGTTTTCTTTTTTGTTTTCGTTTTTGTTTTCGTTTTTGTTTTCGTTTTTGTTTTCGTTTTTGTTTTCGTTTTTGTTTTCGTTTTTGTTTTCGTTTTTGTTTTCGTTTTTGTTTTCGTTTTCGTTTTTGTTTTCGTTTTTGTTTTCGTTTTTGTTTTCGTTTTTGTTTTCGTTTTTGTTTTCGCTTTTGTTTTTGTTTTCGTGTTTGTTTTCGTTTTTGTTTTCGTTTTTGTTTTCGTTTTTGTTTTCGTTTTTGTTTTCGTTTTTGTTTTTGTTTTCGTTTTTGTTTTCGTTTTTGTTTTCGTTTTTGTTTTCGTTTTTGTTTTCGTTTTTGTTTTCGTTTTTGTTTTCGTGTTTGTTTTCGTTTTTGTTTTCGTTTTCGTTTTCGTTTTTGTTTTCTTTTTTGTTTTCGTTTTTGTTTTCGTTTTTGTTTTCGTTTTTGTTTTCGTTTTTGTTTTCGTTTTTGTTTTCGTTTTTGTTTTCGTTTTTGTTTTCGTTTTTGTTTTCGTTTTTGATTTCGTTTTTGTTTTCGTTTTTGTTTTCGTTTTTGTTTTCGTTTTTGTTTTCGTTTTTGTTTTCGTTTTTGTTTTCGTTTTTGTTTTCGTGTTTGTTTTCGTTTTTGTTTTCGTTTTTGTTTTCGTTTTTGTTTTTGTTTTCGTTTTTGTTTTTGTTTTTGTCCTTGTTTCTGTCCTTGTCTTTGTCTTAATTGGTTTTTGTTTGTACGAGACTAAGTCCAGCGGCATAATGCTCTTCGATCGCACACGACCAAGTCCAGCGGCGTGTCGCTCCTAGGGCTGTTGCGAATACTTAAAAGTCCCTACGGTCAAAATCATTGGGTTGCGACTCACCTTTACGAGTTGCTCGCTCGCTGCGCTCGCTCGGAATGTTATAGCCTTACCTAAAACCAATCCACCTTGCGTTCGTTTTTCGAAAAGACCGCGATTTTCCGATAATTTACAGACGCGCGGGATCGGTTTTGAGGTTAGGCTAGTTTTATAAGAGCGAGCGAAGCGAGCGAGAAGCTACATCAATTCCCGCGCTATAGTTATATATCAAATGTTCTTTACTAACAATTCTCACCGATCGAAAGAAAGTTTCTGATTTGATAGAAGAATAACAGATATGTTTCGCTAGGTACGCGATTCGTGCTGATCGATGTATCTCGATGATGTTTTTGTTTTCGTTTTTGTTTTCGTTTTTGTTTTCGTTTTTGTTTTCGTTTTTGTTTTCGTTTTTGTTTTCGTTTTTGTTTTCGTTTTTGTTTTCGTTTTTGTTTTCGTTTTTGTTTTCGTTTTTGTTTTCGTTTTTGTTTTCGTTTTTGTTTTCGTTTTTGTTTTCGTGTTTGTTTTCGTTTTTGTTTTCGTTTTCGTTTTCGTTTTTGTTTTCTTTTTTGTTTTCGTGTTTGTTTTCGTTTTTGTTTTCGTTTTTGTTTTCTTTTTTGTTTTCGTTTTTGTTTTCGTTTTTGTTTTCGTTTTTGTTTTCGTTTTTGTTTTCGTTTTTGTTTTCGTTTTTGTTTTCGTTTTTGTTTTCGTTTTTGTTTTCGTTTTTGTTTTTGTTTTCGTTTTTGTTTTCGTTTTTGTTTTCGTTTTTGTTTTCGTTTTTGTTTTCGTTTTTGTTTTCGTTTTTGTTTTCGTTTTTGTTTTTGTTTTCGTTTTTGTTTTCGTTTTTGTTTTTGTTTTCCTTTTCGTTTTTGTTTGTGTTTTTGTTTTTGTCCTTGTTTCTGTCCTTGTCTTTGTCTTAATTGGTTTTTGTTTGTACGAGACTAAGTCCAGCGGCATAATGCTCTTCGATCGCACACGACCAAGTCCAGCGGCGTGTCGCTCCTAGGGCTGTTGCGAATACTTAAAAGTCCCTACGGTCAAAATCATTGGGTTGCGACTCACCTTTACGAGTTGCTCGCTCGCTGCGCTCGCTCGGAATGTTATAGCCTTACCTAAAACCAATCCACCTTGCGTTCGTTTTTCGAAAAGACCGCGATTTTCCGATAATTTACAGACGCGCGGGATCGGTTTTGAGGTTAGGCTAGTTTTATAAGAGCGAGCGAAGCGAGCGAGAAGCTACATCAATTCCCGCGCTATAGTTATATATCAAATGTTCTTTACTAACAATTCTCACCGATCGAAAGAAAGTTTCTGATTTGATAGAAGAATAACAGATATGTTTCGCTAGGTACGCGATTCGTGCTGATCGATGTATCGCGATGATGTTTTTGTTTTCGTTTTTGTTTTCGTTTTTGTTTTCGTTTTTGTTTTCGTTTTTCTTTTCGTGTTTGTTTTCGTTTTTGTTTTCGTTTTTGTTTTCTTTTTTGTTTTCGTTTTTGTTTTCGTTTTTGTTTTCTTTTTTGTTTTCGTTTTTGTTTTCGTTTTTGTTTTCGTTTTTGTTTTCGTTTTTGTTTTCGTTTTTGTTTTCGTTTCTGTTTTCGTTTTTGTTTTCGTTTTTGTTTTCGTTTTCGTTTTTGTTTTCGTTTTTGTTTTCGTTTTTGTTTTCGTTTTTGTTTTCGTTTTTGTTTTCGTTTTTGTTTTTGTTTTCGTGTTTGTTTTCGTTTTTGTTTTCGTTTTTGTTTTCGTTTTTGTTTTCGTTTTTGTTTTCGTTTTTGTTTTTGTTTTCGTTTTTGTTTTCGTTTTTGTTTTCGTTTTTGTTTTCGTTTTTGTTTTCGTTTTTGTTTTCGTTTTTGTTTTCGTGTTTGTTTTCGTTTTTGTTTTCGTTTTCGTTTTCGTTTTTGTTTTCTTTTTTGTTTTCGTTTTTGTTTTCGTTTTTGTTTTCGTTTTTGTTTTCGTTTTTGTTTTCGTTTTTGTTTTCGTTTTTGTTTTCGTTTTTGTTTTCGTTTTTGTTTTCGTTTTTGATTTCGTTTTTGTTTTCGTTTTTGTTTTCGTTTTTGTTTTCGTTTTTGTTTTCGTTTTTGTTTTCGTTTTTGTTTTCGTTTTTGTTTTCGTGTTTGTTTTCGTTTTTGTTTTCGTTTTTGTTTTCGTTTTTGTTTTTGTTTTCGTTTTTGTTTTTGTTTTTGTCCTTGTTTCTGTCCTTGTCTTTGTCTTAATTGGTTTTTGTTTGTACGAGACTAAGTCCAGCGGCATAATGCTCTTCGATCGCACACGACCAAGTCCAGCGGCGTGTCGCTCCTAGGGCTGTTGCGAATACTTAAAAGTCCCTACGGTCAAAATCATTGGGTTGCGACTCACCTTTACGAGTTGCTCGCTCGCTGCGCTCGCTCGGAATGTTATAGCCTTATCTAAAACCAATCCACCTTGCGTTCGTTTTTCGAAAAGACCGCGATTTTCCGATAATTTACAGACGCGCGGGATCGGTTTTGAGGTTAGGCTAGTTTTATAAGAGCGAGCGAAGCGAGCGAGAAGCTACATCAATTCCCGCGCTATAGTTATATATCAAATGTTCTTTACTAACAATTCTCACCGATCGAAAGAAAGTTTCTGATTTGATAGAAGAATAACAGATATGTTTCGCTAGGTACGCGATTCGTGCTGATCGATGTATCTCGATGATGTTGTTGTTTTCGTTTTTGTTTTCGTTTTTGTTTTCGTTTTTGTTTTCGTTTTTCTTTTCGTGTTTGTTTTCGTTTTTGTTTTCGTTTTTGTTTTCTTTTTTGTTTTCGTTTTTGTTTTCGTTTTTGTTTTCTTTTTTGTTTTCGTGTTTGTTTTCGTTTTTGTTTTCGTTTTTGTTTTCGTTTTTGTTTTCGTTTTTGTTTTCGTTTTTGTTTTCGTTTTTGTTTTCGTTTTTGTTTTCGTTTTTGTTTTTGTTTTCGTTTTTGTTTTCGTTTTTGTTTTTGTTTTCCTTTTCGTTTTCGTTTTTGTTTTCGTTTTTGTTTTCGTTTTTGTTTTCGTTTTTGTTTTCGTTTTTGTTTTCGTTTTTGTTTTTGTTTTCGTTTTTGTTTTCGTTTTTGTTTTCGTTTTTGTTTTCGTTTTTGTTTTTGTTTTCCTTTTCGTTTTTGTTTGTGTTTTTGTTTTCGTTTTTGTTTTCGTTTTTGTTTTCGTTTTTGTTTTCGTTTTTGTTTTCGTTTTTGTTTTCGTTTTTGTTTTCGTGTTTGTTTTCGTTTTTGTTTTCGTTTTTGTTTTCGTTTTTGTTTTTGTTTTTGTTTTCGTTTTTGTTTTCGTTTTTGTTTTCGTTTTTGTTTTCGTTTTTGTTTTCGTTTTTGTTTTCGTTTTTGTTTTCGTTTTTGATTTCGTTTTTGTTTTCGTTTTTGTTTTCGTTTTTGTTTTCGTTTTTGTTTTCGTTTTTGTTTTCGTTTTTGTTTTCGTTTTTGTTTTCGTGTTTGTTTTCGTTTTTGTTTTCGTTTTTGTTTTCGTTTTTGTTTTTGTTTTCGTTTTTGTTTTTGTTTTTGTCCTTGTTTCTGTCCTTGTCTTTGTCTTAATTGGTTTTTGTTTGTACGAGACTAAGTCCAGCGGCATAATGCTCTTCGATCGCACACGACCAAGTCCAGCGGCGTGTCGCTCCTAGGGCTGTTGCGAATACTTAAAAGTCCCTACGGTCAAAATCATTGGGTTGCGACTCACCTTTACGAGTTGCTCGCTCGCTGCGCTCGCTCGGAATGTTATAGCCTTATCTAAAACCAATCCACCTTGCGTTCGTTTTTCGAAAAGACCGCGATTTTCCGATAATTTACAGACGCGCGGGATCGGTTTTGAGGTTAGGCTAGTTTTATAAGAGCGAGCGAAGCGAGCGAGAAGCTACATCAATTCCCGCGCTATAGTTATATATCAAATGTTCTTTACTAACAATTCTCACCGATCGAAAGAAAGTTTCTGATTTGATAGAAGAATAACAGATATGTTTCGCTAGGTACGCGATTCGTGCTGATCGATGTATCTCGATGATGTTGTTGTTTTCGTTTTTGTTTTCGTTTTTGTTTTCGTTTTTGTTTTCGTTTTTCTTTTCGTGTTTGTTTTCGTTTTTGTTTTCGTTTTTGTTTTCTTTTTTGTTTTCGTTTTTGTTTTCGTTTTTGTTTTCTTTTTTGTTTTCGTGTTTGTTTTCGTTTTTGTTTTCGTTTTTGTTTTCGTTTTTGTTTTCGTTTTTGTTTTCGTTTTTGTTTTCGTTTTTGTTTTCGTTTTTGTTTTCGTTTTTGTTTTTGTTTTCGTTTTTGTTTTCGTTTTTGTTTTCGTTTTTGTTTTCGTTTTTGTTTTCGTTTTTGTTTTCGTTTTTGTTTTTGTTTTCGTTTTTGTTTTCGTTTTTGTTTTTGTTTTCCTTTTCGTTTTCGTTTTTGTTTTCGTTTTTGTTTTCGTTTTTGTTTTCGTTTTTGTTTTCGTTTTTGTTTTCGTTTTTGTTTTTGTTTTCGTTTTTGTTTTCGTTTTTGTTTTCGTTTTTGTTTTCGTTTTTGTTTTCGTTTTTGTTTTCGTTTTTGTTTTCGTGTTTGTTTTCGTTTTTGTTTTCGTTTTTGTTTTCGTTTTTGTTTTTGTTTTCGTTTTTGTTTTCGTTTTTGTTTTTGTTTTCCTTTTCGTTTTTGTTTGTGTTTTTGTTTTTGTCCTTGTTTCTGTCCTTGTCTTTGTCTTAATTGGTTTTTGTTTGTACGAGACTAAGTCCAGCGGCATAATGCTCTTCGATCCCACACGACCAAGTCCAGCGGCGTGTCGCTCCTAGGGCTGTTGCGAATACTTAAAAGTCCCTACGGTCAAAATCATTGGGTTGCGACTCACCTTTACGAGTTGCTCGCTCGCTGCGCTCGCTCGGAATGTTATAGCCTTACCTAAAACCAATCCACCTTGCGTTCGTTTTTCGAAAAGACCGCGATTTTCCGATAATTTACAGACGCGCGGGATCGGTTTTGAGGTTAGGCTAGTTTTATAAGAGCGAGCGAAGCGAGCGAGAAGCTACATCAATTCCCGCGCTATAGTTATATATCAAATGTTCTTTACTAACAATTCTCACCGATCGAAAGAAAGTTTCTGATTTGATAGAAGAATAACAGATATGTTTCGCTAGGTACGCGATTCGTGCTGATCGATGTATCTCGATGATGTTTTTGTTTTCGTTTTTGTTTTCGTTTTTGTTTTCGTTTTTGTTTTCGTTTTTGTTTTCGTTTTTGTTTTCGTTTTTGTTTTCGTTTTTGTTTTCGTTTTTGTTTTCGTTTTTGTTTTCGTTTTTGTTTTCGTTTTTGTTTTCGTTTTTGTTTTCGTTTTTGTTTTCGTGTTTGTTTTCGTTTTTGTTTTCGTTTTCGTTTTCGTTTTTGTTTTCTTTTTTGTTTTCGTGTTTGTTTTCGTTTTTGTTTTCGTTTTTGTTTTCTTTTTTGTTTTCGTTTTTGTTTTCGTTTTTGTTTTCGTTTTTGTTTTCGTTTTTGTTTTCGTTTTTGTTTTCGTTTTTGTTTTCGTTTTTGTTTTCGTTTTTGTTTTCGTTTTTGTTTTTGTTTTCGTTTTTGTTTTCGTTTTTGTTTTCGTTTTTGTTTTCGTTTTTGTTTTCGTTTTTGTTTTCGTTTTTGTTTTCGTTTTTGTTTTCGTTTTTGTTTTTGTTTTCGTTTTTGTTTTCGTTTTTGTTTTTGTTTTCCTTTTCGTTTTTGTTTGTGTTTTTGTTTTCGTTTTTGTTTTCGTTTTTGTTTTCGTTTTTGTTTTCGTTTTTGTTTTCGTTTTTGTTTTCGTTTTTGTTTTCGTGTTTGTTTTCGTTTTTGTTTTCGTTTTTGTTTTCGTTTTTGTTTTTGTTTTCGTTTTTGTTTTCGTTTTTGTTTTTGTTTTCCTTTTCGTTTTTGTTTGTGTTTTTGTTTTTGTCCTTGTTTCTGTCCTTGTCTTTGTCTTAATTGGTTTTTGTTTGTACGAGACTAAGTCCAGCGGCATAATGCTCTTCGATCCCACACGACCAAGTCCAGCGGCGTGTCGCTCCTAGGGCTGTTGCGAATACTTAAAAGTCCCTACGGTCAAAATCATTGGGTTGCGACTCACCTTTACGAGTTGCTCGCTCGCTGCGCTCGCTCGGAATGTTATAGCCTTACCTAAAACCAATCCACCTTGCGTTCGTTTTTCGAAAAGACCGCGATTTTCCGATAATTTACAGACGCGCGGGATCGGTTTTGAGGTTAGGCTAGTTTTATAAGAGCGAGCGAAGCGAGCGAGAAGCTACATCAATTCCCGCGCTATAGTTATATATCAAATGTTCTTTACTAACAATTCTCACCGATCGAAAGAAAGTTTCTGATTTGATAGAAGAATAACAGATATGTTTCGCTTGGTACGCGATTCGTGCTGATCGATGTATCTCGATGATGTTGTTGTTTTCGTTTTTGTTTTCGTTTTTGTTTTCGTTTTTGTTTTCGTTTTTCTTTTCGTGTTTGTTTTCGTTTTTGTTTTCGTTTTTGTTTTCTTTTTTGTTTTCGTTTTTGTTTTCGTTTTTGTTTTCTTTTTTGTTTTCGTTTTTGTTTTCGTTTTTGTTTTCGTTTTCGTTTTTGTTTTTGTTTTTGATTTTGTTTTTGTTTTTGTCCTTGTTTCTGTCCTTGTCTTTGTCTTAATTGGTTTTTGTTTGTACGAGACTAAGTCCAGCGGCATAATGCTCTTCGATCCCACACGACCAAGTCCAGCGGCGTGTCGCTCCTAGGGCTGTTGCGAATACTTAAAAGTCCCTACGGTCAAAATCATTGGGTTGCGACTCACCTTTACGAGTTGCTCGCTCGCTGCGCTCGCTCGGAATGTTATAGCCTTACCTAAAACCAATCCACCTTGCGTTCGTTTTTCGAAAAGACCGCGATTTTCCGATAATTTACAGACGCGCGGGATCGGTTTTGAGGTTAGGCTAGTTTTATAAGAGCGAGCGAAGCGAGCGAGAAGCTACATCAATTCCCGCGCTATAGTTATATATCAAATGTTCTTTACTAACAATTCTCACCGATCGAAAGAAAGTTTCTGATTTGATAGAAGAATAACAGATATGTTTCGCTAGGTACGCGATGCGTGCTGATCGATGTATCTCGATGATGTTTTTGTTTTCGTTTTTGTTTTCGTTTTTGTTTTCGTTTTTGTTTTCGTTTTTGTTTTCGTTTTTGTTTTCGTTTTTGTTTTCGTTTTTGTTTTCGTTTTTATTTTCGTTTTTGTTTTTCGTTTTTGTTTTCGTTTTTGTTTTCGTGTTTGTTTTCGTTTTTGTTTTCGTTTTTGTTTTCTTTTTTGTTTTCGTTTTTGTTTTCGTTTTTGTTTTCGTTTTTGTTTTCGTTTTTGTTTTTGTTTTCGTTTTTGTTTTCGTTTTTGTTTTCGTTTTTGTTTTCGTTTTTGTTTTCGTTTTTGATTTCGTTTTTGTTTTCGTTTTTGTTTTCGTTTTTGTTTTCGTTTTTGTTTTCGTTTTTGTTTTCGTTTTTGTTTTCGTTTTTGTTTTTGTTTTCCTTTTCGTTTTTGTTTGTGTTTTTGTTTTCGTTTTTGTTTTCGTTTTTGTTTTCGTTTTTGTTTTCGTTTTTGTTTTCGTTTTTGTTTTCGTTTTTGTTTTCGTGTTTGTTTTCGTTTTTGTTTTCGTTTTTGTTTTCGTTTTCGTTTTTGTTTTCGTTTTTGTTTTCGTTTTTGTTTTCGTTTTTGTTTTCGTGTTTGTTTTCGTTTTTGTTTTCGTTTTTGTTTTCGTTTTTGTTTTTGTTTTCGTTTTTGTTTTCGTTTTTGTTTTCGTTTTTGTTTTCGTTTTTGTTTTTGTTTTCGTTTTTGTTTTCCTTTTCGTTTTTGTTTTCGTTTTTGTTTTCGTTTTTGTTTTCGTTTTTGTTTTCGTTTTTGTTTTCGTTTTTGTTTTCGTTTTTGTTTTTGTTTTTGTTTTCGTTTTTGTTTTCGTTTTTGTTTTCGTTTTTGTTTTCGTTTTTGTTTTCGTTTTTGATTTTGTTTTCGTTTTTGTTTTCGTTTTTGTTTTCGTTTTTGTTTTCGTTTTTGTTTTCGTTTTTGTTTTCGTTTTTGTTTTTGTTTTCGTTTTTGTTTTCCTTTTCGTTTTTGTTTGTGTTTTTGTTTTCGTTTTTGTTTTCGTTTTTGTTTTCGTTTTTGTTTTCGTTTTTGTTTTCGTTTTTGTTTTCGTTTTTGTTTTTGTTTTCGTTTTTGTTTTCGTGTTTGTTTTCGTTTTTGTTTTCGTTTTTGTTTTCGTTTTTGTTTTCGTGTTTGTTTTCGTTTTTGTTTTCGTTTTTGTTTTCGTTTTTGTTTTTGTTTTCGTTTTTGTTTTTGTTTTTGTCCTTGTTTCTGTCCTTGTCTTTGTCTTAATTGGTTTTTGTTTGTACGAGACTAAGTCCAGCGGCATAATGCTCTTCGATCGCACACGACCAAGTCCAGCGGCGTGTCGCTCCTAGGGCTGTTGCGAATACTTAAAAGTCCCTACGGTCAAAATCATTGGGTTGCGACTCACCTTTACGAGTTGCTCGCTCGCTGCGCTCGCTCGGAATGTTATAGCCTTACCTAAAACCAATCCACCTTGCGTTCGTTTTTCGAAAAGACCGCGATTTTCCGATAATTTACAGACGCGCGGGATCGGTTTTGAGGTTAGGCTAGTTTTATAAGAGCGAGCGAAGCGAGCGAGAAGCTACATCAATTCCCGCGCTATAGTTATATATCAAATGTTCTTTACTAACAATTCTCACCGATCGAAAGAAAGTTTCTGATTTGATAGAAGAATAACAGATATGTTTCGCTTGGTACGCGATTCGTGCTGATCGATGTATCTCGATGATGTTTTTGTTTTCGTTTTTGTTTTCGTTTTTGTTTTCGTTTTTGTTTTCGTTTTTCTTTTCGTGTTTGTTTTCGTTTTTGTTTTCGTTTTTGTTTTCTTTTTTGTTTTCGTTTTTGTTTTCGTTTTTGTTTTCTTTTTTGTTTTCGTTTTTGTTTTCGTTTTTGTTTTCGTTTTCGTTTTTGTTTTTGTTTTTGATTTTGTTTTTGTTTTTGTCCTTGTTTCTGTCCTTGTCTTTGTCTTAATTGGTTTTTGTTTGTACGAGACTAAGTCCAGCGGCATAATGCTCTTCGATCCCACACGACCAAGTCCAGCGGCGTGTCGCTCCTAGGGCTGTTGCGAATACTTAAAAGTCCCTACGGTCAAAATCATTGGGTTGCGACTCACCTTTACGAGTTGCTCGCTCGCTGCGCTCGCTCGGAATGTTATAGCCTTACCTAAAACCAATCCACCTTGCGTTCGTTTTTCGAAAAGACCGCGATTTTCCGATAATTTACAGACGCGCGGGATCGGTTTTGAGGTTAGGCTAGTTTTATAAGAGCGAGCGAAGCGAGCGAGAAGCTACATCAATTCCCGCGCTATAGTTATATATCAAATGTTCTTTACTAACAATTCTCACCGATCGAAAGAAAGTTTCTGATTTGATAGAAGAATAACAGATATGTTTCGCTAGGTACGCGATGCGTGCTGATCGATGTATCTCGATGATGTTTTTGTTTTCGTTTTTGTTTTCGTTTTTGTTTTCGTTTTTGTTTTCGTTTTTGTTTTCGTTTTTGTTTTCGTTTTTGTTTTCGTTTTTGTTTTCGTTTTTATTTTCGTTTTTGTTTTTCGTTTTTGTTTTCGTTTTTGTTTTCGTGTTTGTTTTCGTTTTTGTTTTCGTTTTTGTTTTCTTTTTTGTTTTCGTTTTTGTTTTCGTTTTTGTTTTCGTTTTTGTTTTCGTTTTTGTTTTTGTTTTCGTTTTTGTTTTCGTTTTTGTTTTCGTTTTTGTTTTCGTTTTTGTTTTCGTTTTTGATTTCGTTTTTGTTTTCGTTTTTGTTTTCGTTTTTGTTTTCGTTTTTGTTTTCGTTTTTGTTTTCGTTTTTGTTTTCGTTTTTGTTTTTGTTTTCCTTTTCGTTTTTGTTTGTGTTTTTGTTTTCGTTTTTGTTTTCGTTTTTGTTTTCGTTTTTGTTTTCGTTTTTGTTTTCGTTTTTGTTTTCGTTTTTGTTTTCGTGTTTGTTTTCGTTTTTGTTTTCGTTTTTGTTTTCGTTTTCGTTTTTGTTTTCGTTTTTGTTTTCGTTTTTGTTTTCGTTTTTGTTTTCGTGTTTGTTTTCGTTTTTGTTTTCGTTTTTGTTTTCGTTTTTGTTTTTGTTTTCGTTTTTGTTTTCGTTTTTGTTTTCGTTTTTGTTTTCGTTTTTGTTTTTGTTTTCGTTTTTGTTTTCGTTTTTGTTTTTGTTTTCCTTTTCGTTTTTGTTTTCGTTTTTGTTTTCGTTTTTGTTTTCGTTTTTGTTTTCGTTTTTGTTTTCGTTTTTGTTTTCGTTTTTGTTTTCGTTTTTGTTTTCGTTTTTGTTTTCGTTTTTGTTTTCGTTTTTGTTTTCGTTTTTGATTTTGTTTTCGTTTTTGTTTTCGTTTTTGTTTTCGTTTTTGTTTTCGTTTTTGTTTTCGTTTTTGTTTTCGTTTTTGTTTTTGTTTTCGTTTTTGTTTTCCTTTTCGTTTTTGTTTGTGTTTTTGTTTTCGTTTTTGTTTTCGTTTTTGTTTTCGTTTTTGTTTTCGTTTTTGTTTTCGTTTTTGTTTTCGTTTTTGTTTTTGTTTTCGTTTTTGTTTTCGTGTTTGTTTTCGTTTTTGTTTTCGTTTTTGTTTTCGTTTTTGTTTTCGTGTTTGTTTTCGTTTTTGTTTTCGTTTTTGTTTTCGTTTTTGTTTTTGTTTTCGTTTTTGTTTTTGTTTTTGTCCTTGTTTCTGTCCTTGTCTTTGTCTTAATTGGTTTTTGTTTGTACGAGACTAAGTCCAGCGGCATAATGCTCTTCGATCGCACACGACCAAGTCCAGCGGCGTGTCGCTCCTAGGGCTGTTGCGAATACTTAAAAGTCCCTACGGTCAAAATCATTGGGTTGCGACTCACCTTTACGAGATGCTCGCTCGCTGCGCTCGCTCGGAATGTTATAGCCTTACCTAAAACCAATCCACCTTGCGTTCGTTTTTCGAAAAGACCGCGATTTTCCGATAATTTACAGACGCGCGGGATCGGTTTTGAGGTTAGGCTAGTTTTATAAGAGCGAGCGAAGCGAGCGAGAAGCTACATAAATTCCCGCGCTATAGTTATATATCAAATGTTCTTTACTAACAATTCTCACCGATCGAAAGAAAGTTTCTGATTTGATAGAAGAATAACAGATATGTTTCGCTAGGTACGCGATTCGTGCTGATCGATGTATCTCGATGATGTTTTTGTTTTCGTTTTTGTTTTCGTTTTTGTTTTCGTTTTTGTTTTCGTTTTTGTTTTCGTTTTTGATTTCGTTTTTGTTTTCGTTTTTGTTTTCGTTTTTGTTTTCGTTTTTGTTTTCGTTTTTGTTTTCGTTTTTGTTTTCGTTTTTGTTTTCGTTTTTGTTTTCGTGTTTGTTTTCGTTTTTGTTTTCGTTTTTGTTTTCTTTTTTGTTTTCGTTTTTGTTTTCGTTTTTGTTTTCGTTTTTGTTTTCGTTTTTGTTTTCGTTTTTGTTTTCGTTTTTGTTTTCGTTTTTGTTTTCGTTTTTGTTTTCGTTTTTGATTTCGTTTTTGTTTTCGTTTTTGTTTTCGTTTTTGTTTTCGTTTTTGTTTTCGTTTTTGTTTTCGTTTTTGTTTTCGTTTTTGTTTTCGTTTTTGTTTTCGTGGTTGTTTTCGTTTTTGTTTTCGTTTTTGTTTTCGTTTTTGTTTTTGTTTTCGTTTTTGTTTTTGTTTTTGTCCTTGTTTCTGTCCTTGTCTTTGTCTTAATTGGTTTTTGTTTGTACGAGACTAAGTCCAGCGGCATAATGCTCTTCGATCCCACACGACCAAGTCCAGCGGCGTGTCGCTCCTAGGGCTGTTGCGAATACTTAAAAGTCCCTACGGTCAAAATCATTGGGTTGCGACTCACCTTTACGAGTTGCTCGCTCGCTGCGCTCGCTCGGAATGTTATAGCCTTACCTAAAACCAATCCACCTTGCGTTCGTTTTTCGAAAAGACCGCGATTTTCCGATAATTTGCAGACGCGCGGGATCGGTTTTGAGGTTAGGCTAGTTTTATAAGAGCGAGCGAAGCGAGCGAGAAGCTACATCAATTCCCGCGCTATAGTTATATATCAAATGTTCTTTACTAACAATTCTCACCGATCGAAAGAAAGTTTCTGATTTGATAGAAGAATAACAGATATGTTTCGCTAGGTACGCGATTCGTGCTGATCGATGTATCTCGATGATGTTGTTGTTTTCGTTTTTGTTTTCGTTTTTGTTTTCGTTTTTCTTTTCGTGTTTGTTTTCGTTTTTGTTTTCGTTTTTGTTTTCTTTTTTGTTTTCGTTTTTGTTTTCGTTTTTGTTTTCTTTTTTGTTTTCGTTTTTGTTTTCGTTTTTGTTTTCGTTTTCGTTTTTGTTTTTGTTTTTGATTTTGTTTTTGTTTTTGTCCTTGTTTCTGTCCTTGTCTTTGTCTTAATTGGTTTTTGTTTGTACGAGACTAAGTCCAGCGGCATAATGCTCTTCGATCCCACACGACCAAGTCCAGCGGCGTGTCGCTCCTAGGGCTGTTGCGAATACTTAAAAGTCCCTACGGTCAAAATCATTGGGTTGCGACTCACCTTTACGAGTTGCTCGCTCGCTGCGCTCGCTCGGAATGTTATAGCCTTACCTAAAACCAATCCACCTTGCGTTCGTTTTTCGAAAAGACCGCGATTTTCCGATAATTTACAGACGCGCGGGATCGGTTTTGAGGTTAGGCTAGTTTTATAAGGGCGAGCGAAGCGAGCGAGAAGCTACATCAATTCCCGCGCTATAGTTATATATCAAATGTTCTTTACTAACAATTCTCACCGATCGAAAGAAAGTTTCTGATTTGATAGAAGAATAACAGATATGTTTCGCTAGGTACGCGATTCGTGCTGATCGATGTATCTCGATGATGTTTTTGTTTTCGTTTTTGTTTTCGTTTTTGTTTTCGTTTTTGTTTTCGTTTTTGTTTTCGTTTTTGATTTCGTTTTTGTTTTCGTTTTTGTTTTCGTTTTTGTTTTCGTTTTTGTTTTCGTTTTTGTTTTCGTTTTTGTTTTCGTTTTTGTTTTCGTTTTTGTTTTCGTGTTTGTTTTCGTTTTTGTTTTCGTTTTTGTTTTCTTTTTTGTTTTCGTTTTTGTTTTCGTTTTTGTTTTCGTTTTTGTTTTCGTTTTTGTTTTCGTTTTTGTTTTCGTTTTTGTTTTCGTTTTTGTTTTCGTTTTTGTTTTCGTTTTTGATTTCGTTTTTGTTTTCGTTTTTGTTTTCGTTTTTGTTTTCGTTTTTGTTTTCGTTTTTGTTTTCGTTTTTGTTTTCGTTTTTGTTTTCGTTTTTGTTTTCGTGTTTGTTTTCGTTTTTGTTTTCGT
>NW_026869732.1:805000-830000 GCF_905332965.1 Bombus pascuorum | reverse complement strand
CGTTTTTGTTTTCGTTTTTGTTTTCGTTTTTGTTTTCGTTTTTGTTTTCGTTTTTGTTTTCGTTTTTGTTTTCGTTTTTGTTTTCGTTTTTGTTTTCGTTTTTGTTTTCGTTTTTGTTTTCGTGTTTGTTTTCGTTTTTGTTTTCGTTTTTGTTTTCGTTTTTGTTTTTGTTTTCGTTTTTGTTTTTGTTTTTGTCCTTGTTTCTGTCCTTGTCTTTGTCTTAATTGGTTTTTGTTTGTACGAGACTAAGTCCAGCGGCATAATGCTCTTCGATCGCACACGACCAAGTCCAGCGGCGTGTCGCTCCTAGGGCTGTTGCGAATACTTAAAAGTCCCTACGGTCAAAATCATTGGGTTGCGACTCACCTTTACGAGTTGCTCGCTCGCTGCGCTCGCTCGGAATGTTATAGCCTTACCTAAAACCAATCCACCTTGCGTTCGTTTTTCGAAAAGACCGCGATTTTCCGATAATTTACAGACGCGCGGGATCGGTTTTGAGGTTAGGCTAGTTTTATAAGAGCGAGCGAAGCGAGCGAGAAGCTACATCAATTCCCGCGCTATAGTTATATATCAAATGTTCTTTACTAACAATTCTCACCGATCGAAAGAAAGTTTCTGATTTGATAGAAGAATAACAGATATGTTTCGCTAGGTACGCGATTCGTGCTGATCGATGTATCTCGATGATGTTTTTGTTTTCGTTTTTGTTTTCGTTTTTGTTTTCGTTTTTGTTTTCGTTTTTCTTTTCGTGTTTGTTTTCGTTTTTGTTTTCGTTTTTGTTTTCTTTTTTGTTTTCGTTTTTGTTTTCGTTTTTGTTTTCTTTTTTGTTTTCGTTTTTGTTTTCGTTTTTGTTTTCGTTTTTGTTTTCGTTTTTGTTTTCGTTTTTGTTTTCGTTTTTGTTTTCGTTTTTGTTTTTGTTTTCGTTTTTGTTTTCGTTTTTGTTTTCGTGTTTGTTTTCGTTTTTGTTTTCGTTTTCGTTTTCGTTTTTGTTTTCTTTTTTGTTTTCGTTTTTGTTTTCGTTTTTGTTTTCGTTTTTGTTTTCGTTTTTGTTTTCGTTTTTGTTTTCGTTTTTGTTTTCGTGTTTGTTTTCGTTTTTGTTTTCGTTTTTGTTTTCGTTTTTGTTTTTGTTTTCGTTTTTGTTTTCGTTTTTGTTTTTGTTTTCCTTTTCGTTTTTGTTTGTGTTTTTGTTTTTGTCCTTGTTTCTGTCCTTGTCTTTGTCTTAATTGGTTTTTGTTTGTACGAGACTAAGTCCAGCGGCATAATGCTCTTCGATCGCACACGACCAAGTCCAGCGGCGTGTCGCTCCTAGGGCTGTTGCGAATACTTAAAAGTCCCTACGGTCAAAATCATTGGGTTGCGACTCACCTTTACGAGTTGCTCGCTCGCTGCGCTCGCTCGGAATGTTATAGCCTTACCTAAAACCAATCCACCTTGCGTTCGTTTTTCGAAAAGACCGCGATTTTCCGATAATTTACAGACGCGCGGGATCGGTTTTGAGGTTAGGCTAGTTTTATAAGAGCGAGCGAAGCGAGCGAGAAGCTACATCAATTCCCGCGCTATAGTTATATATCAAATGTTCTTTACTAACAATTCTCACCGATCGAAAGAAAGTTTCTGATTTGATAGAAGAATAACAGATATGTTTCGCTAGGTACGCGATTCGTGCTGATCGATGTATCTCGATGATGTTTTTGTTTTCGTTTTTGTTTTCGTTTTTGTTTTCGTTTTTGTTTTCGTTTTTGTTTTCGTTTTTGTTTTCGTTTTTGTTTTCGTTTTTGTTTTCGTTTTTGTTTTCGTTTTTGTTTTCGTTTTTGTTTTCGTGTTTGTTTTCGTTTTTGTTTTCGTTTTCGTTTTCGTTTTTGTTTTCTTTTTTGTTTTCGTTTTTGTTTTCGTTTTTGTTTTCGTTTTTGTTTTCGTTTTTGTTTTCGTTTTTGTTTTCGTTTTTGTTTTCGTTTTCGTTTTTGTTTTCGTTTTTGTTTTTGTTTTCCTTTTCGTTTTTGTTTGTGTTTTTGTTTTCGTTTTTGTTTTCGTTTTTGTTTTCGTTTTTGTTTTCGTTTTTGTTTTCGTTTTTGTTTTCGTTTTTGTTTTTGTTTTCGTTTTTGTTTTCGTTTTTGTTTTCGTTTTTGTTTTCGTTTTTGTTTTCGTTTTTGTTTTCGTTTTTGTTTTTGTTTTCGTTTTTGTTTTCGTTTTTGTTTTCGTTTTTGTTTTCGTTTTTGTTTTCGTTTTTGTTTTCGTTTTTGTTTTTGTTTTCGTTTTTGTTTTCGTTTTTGTTTTTGTTTTCCTTTTCGTTTTTGTTTGTGTTTTTGTTTTCGTTTTTGTTTTCGTTTTTGTTTTCGTGTTTGTTTTCGTTTTTGTTTTCGTTTTTGATTTCGTTTTTGTTTTCGTTTTTGTTTTCGTTTTTGTTTTCGTTTTTGTTTTCGTTTTTGTTTTCGTTTTTGTTTTCGTTTTTGTTTTCGTGTTTGTTTTCGTTTTTGTTTTCGTTTTTGTTTTCGTTTTTGTTTTCGTTTTTGTTATCGTTTTTGTTTTCGTTTTTGTTTTCGTTTTTGTTTTCGTTTTCGTTTTTGTTTTGTTTTCGTTTTTGTTTTCGTTTTTGTTTTCGTTTTTGTTTTCGTTTTTGATTTCGTTTTTGTTTTCGTTTTTGTTTTCGTTTTTGTTTTCGTTTTTGTTTTCGTTTTTGTTTTCGTTTTTGTTTTCGTTTTTGTTTTCGTTTTTGTTTTCGTTTTTGTTTTCGTTTTTGTTTTCGTTTTTGTTTTCGTGTTTGTTTTCGTTTTTGTTTTCGTTTTTGATTTCGTTTTTGTTTTCGTTTTTGTTTTCGTTTTTGTTTTCGTTTTTGTTTTCGTTTTTGTTTTCGTTTTTGTTTTCGTTTTTGTTTTCGTGTTTGTTTTCGTTTTTGTTTTCGTTTTCGTTTTTGTTTTCGTTTTTGTTTTCGTTTTTGTTTTCGTTTTTGTTTTCTTTTTTGTTTTCGTTTTTGTTTTCGTTTTTGTTTTCGTTTTTGTTTTCGTTTTTGTTTTCGTTTTTGTTTTCGTTTTTGTTTTCGTTTTTGTTTTCGTTTTTGATTTCGTTTTTGTTTTCGTTTTTGTTTTCGTTTTTGTTTTCGTTTTTGTTTTCGTTTTTGTTTTCGTTTTTGTTTTCGTTTTTGTTTTCGTGTTTGTTTTCGTTTTTGTTTTCGTGTTTGTTTTCGTTTTTGTTTTCGTTTTTGTTTTCGTTTTTGTTTTCGTTTTTGTTTTTGTTTTCGTTTTTGTTTTCGTTTTTGTTTTTGTTTTCCTTTTCGTTTTTGTTTGTGTTTTTGTTTTCGTTTTTGTTTTCGTTTTTGTTTTCGTTTTTGTTTTCGTTTTTGTTTTCGTTTTTGTTTTCGTGTTTGTTTTCGTTTTTGTTTTCGTTTTTGATTTCGTTTTTGTTTTCGTTTTTGTTTTCGTTTTTGTTTTCGTTTTTGTTTTCGTTTTTGTTTTCGTTTTTGTTTTCGTTTTTGTTTTCGTGTTTGTTTTCGTTTTTGTTTTCGTTTTCGTTTTTGTTTTTGTTTTCGTTTTTGTTTTCGTTTTTGTTTTCGTTTTTGTTTTCGTTTTTGTTTTCGTTTTTGTTTTCGTTTTTGTTTTCGTGTTTGTTTTCGTTTTTGTTTTCGTTTTCGTTTTTGTTTTTGTTTTTGATTTCGTTTTTGTTTTCGTTTTTGTTTTCGTTTTTGTTTTCGTTTTTGTTTTCGTTTTTGTTTTTGTTTTCGTTTTTGTTTTCTTTTTTGTTTTCGTTTTTGTTTTCGTTTTTGTTTTCGTTTTTGTTTTCGTTTTCGTTTTTGTTTTTGTTTTTGTTTTCGTTTTTGTTTTCGTTTTTGTTTTCGTTTTTGTTTTCTTTTTTGTTTTCGTTTTTGTTTTCGTTTTTGTTTTCGTTTTTGTTTTCGTTTTCGTTTTTGTTTTTGTTTTTGATTTCGTTTTTGTTTTCGTTTTTGTTTTCGTTTTTGTTTTCGTTTTTGTTTTCGTTTTTGTTTTCGTTTTTGTTTTTGTTTTCGTTTTTGTTTTCTTTTTTGTTTTCGTTTTTGTTTTCGTTTTTGTTTTCGTTTTTGTTTTCGTTTTTGTTTTCGTTTTTGTTTTCGTTTTTGTTTTCGTTTTTGTTTTCGTTTTTGTTTTCGTTTTTGTTTTCGTTTTTGTTTTCGTGTTTGTTTTCGTTTTTGTTTTCGTTTTTGTTTTCGTTTTTGTTTTCGTTTTTGTTTTTGTTTTTGTTTTCGTTTTTGTTTTCGTTTTTGTTTTCGTTTTTGTTTTCGTTTTTGTTTTCGTTTTTGTTTTCGTTTTTGTTTTCGTTTTTGTTTTCGTTTTTGTTTTCGTTTTTGTTTTCTTTTTTGTTTTCGTTTTTGTTTTCGTTTTTGTTTTCGTTTTTGATTTCGTTTTTGTTTTCGTTTTTGTTTTCGTTTTTGTTTTCGTTTTTGTTTTCGTTTTTGTTTTCGTTTTTGTTTTCGTTTTTGTTTTCGTGTTTGTTTTCGTTTTTGTTTTCGTTTTTGTTTTCGTTTTTGTTTTCGTTTTTGTTTTCGTGTTTGTTTTCGTTTTTGTTTTCGTTTTTGTTTTCGTTTTTGTTTTCGTTTTTGTTTTTGTTTTCGTTTTTGTTTTTGTTTTTGTCCTTGTTTCTGTCCTTGTCTTTGTCTTAATTGGTTTTTGTTTGTACGAGACTAAGTCCAGCGGCATAATGCTCTTCGATCGCACACGACCAAGTCCAGCGGCGTGTCGCTCCTAGGGCTGTTGCGAATACTTAAAAGTCCCTACGGTCAAAATCATTGGGTTGCGACTCACCTTTACGAGTTGCTCGCTCGCTGCGCTCGCTCGGAATGTTATAGCCTTACCTAAAACCAATCCACCTTGCGTTCGTATTTCGAAAAGACCGCGATTTTCCGATAATTTACAGACGCGCGGGATCGGTTTTGAGGTTAGGCTAGTTTTATAAGAGCGAGCGAAGCGAGCGAGAAGCTACATCAATTCCCGCGCTATAGTTATATATCAAATGTTCTTTACTAACAATTCTCACCGATCGAAAGAAAGTTTCTGATTTGATAGAAGAATAACAGATATGTTTCGCTAGGTACGCGATTCGTGCTGATCGATGTATCTCGATGATGTTTTTGTTTTCGTTTTTGTTTTCGTTTTTGTTTTCGTTTTTGTTTTCGTTTTTGTTTTCGTTTTTGTTTTCGTTTTTGTTTTCGTTTTTGTTTTCGTTTTTGTTTTCGATTTTGTTTTCGTTTTTGTTTTCGTTTTTGTTTTCGTGTTTGTTTTCGTTTTTGTTTTCGTTTTCGTTTTCGTTTTTGTTTTCTTTTTTGTTTTCGTTTTTGTTTTCGTTTTTGTTTTCGTTTTTGTTTTCGTTTTTGTTTTCGTTTTTGTTTTCGTTTTTGTTTTCGTTTTTGTTTTTGTTTTCGTTTTTGTTTTCGTTTTTGTTTTCGTTTTTGTTTTCGTTTTTGTTTTTGTTTTCGTTTTTGTTTTCGTTTTTGTTTTCGTTTTTGTTTTCGTTTTTGTTTTCGTTTTTGTTTTCGTTTTTGTTTTCGTTTTTGTTTTCGTTTTTGATTTCGTTTTTGTTTTCGTTTTTGTTTTCGTTTTTGTTTTCGTTTTTGTTTTCGTTTTTGTTTTCGTTTTTGTTTTCGTTTTTGTTTTCGTGTTTGTTTTCGTTTTTGTTTTCGTTTTTGTTTTCGTTTTTGTTTTCGTTTTTGTTTTCGTTTTTGTTTTCGTTTTTGTTTTTGTTTTCGTTTTTGTTTTCGTTTTTGTTTTTGTTTTCCTTTTCGTTTTTGTTTGTGTTTTTGTTTTCGTTTTTGTTTTCGTTTTTGTTTTCGTTTTTGTTTTCGTTTTTGTTTTCGTTTTTGTTTTCGTGTTTGTTTTCGTTTTTGTTTTCGTTTTTGATTTCGTTTTTGTTTTCGTTTTTGTTTTCGTTTTTGTTTTCGTTTTTGTTTTCGTTTTTGTTTTCGTTTTTGTTTTCGTTTTTGTTTTCGTTTTTGTTTTCGTTTTTGTTTTCGTTTTTTTTTTTGTTTTTGTTTTCGTTTTTGTTTTCGTTTTTGTTTTCGTTTTTGTTTTCGTTTTTGTTTTCGTTTTTGTTTTCGTTTTTGTTTTCGTGTTTGTTTTCGTTTTTGTTTTCGTTTTTGTTTTCGTTTTCGTTTTTGTTTTTGTTTTTGATTTCGTTTTTGTTTTCGTTTTTGTTTTCGTTTTTGTTTTCGTTTTTGTTTTCGTTTTTGTTTTTGTTTTCGTTTTTGTTTTCTTTTTTGTTTTCGTTTTTGTTTTCGTTTTTGTTTTCGTTTTTGTTTTCGTTTTCGTTTTTGTTTTTGTTTTTGATTTCGTTTTTGTTTTCGTTTTTGTTTTCGTTTTTGTTTTCTTTTTTGTTTTCGTTTTTGTTTTCGTTTTTGTTTTCGTTTTTGTTTTCGTTTTCGTTTTTGTTTTTGTTTTTGATTTCGTTTTTGTTTTCGTTTTTGTTTTCGTTTTTGTTTTCGTTTTTGTTTTCGTTTTTGTTTTCGTTTTTGTTTTTGTTTTCGTTTTTGTTTTCTTTTTTGTTTTCGTTTTTGTTTTCGTTTTTGTTTTCGTTTTTGTTTTCGTTTTTGTTTTCGTTTTTGTTTTCGTTTTTGTTTTCGTTTTTGTTTTCGTTTTTGTTTTCGTTTTTGTTTTCGTTTTTGTTTTCGTGTTTGTTTTCGTTTTTGTTTTCGTTTTTGTTTTCGTTTTTGTTTTCGTTTTTGTTTTTGTTTTTGTTTTCGTTTTTGTTTTCGTTTTTGTTTTCGTTTTTGTTTTCGTTTTTGTTTTCGTTTTTGTTTTCGTTTTTGTTTTCGTTTTTGTTTTCGTGTTTGTTTTCGTTTTTGTTTTCGTTTTCGTTTTCGTTTTTGTTTTCTTTTTTGTTTTCGTTTTTGTTTTCGTTTTTGTTTTTGTTTTTGTTTTCGTTTTTGTTTTCGTTTTTGTTTTCGTTTTTGTTTTCGTTTTTGTTTTCGTTTTTGATTTCGTTTTTGTTTTCGTTTTTGTTTTCGTTTTTGTTTTCGTTTTTGTTTTCGTTTTTGTTTTCGTTTTTGTTTTCGTTTTTGTTTTCGTGTTTGTTTTCGTTTTTGTTTTCGTTTTTGTTTTCGTTTTTGTTTTCGTTTTTGTTTTCGTGTTTGTTTTCGTTTTTGTTTTCGTTTTTGTTTTCGTTTTTGTTTTCGTTTTTGTTTTTGTTTTCGTTTTTGTTTTTGTTTTTGTCCTTGTTTCTGTCCTTGTCTTTGTCTTAATTGGTTTTTGTTTGTACGAGACTAAGTCCAGCGGCATAATGCTCTTCGATCGCACACGACCAAGTCCAGCGGCGTGTCGCTCCTAGGGCTGTTGCGAATACTTAAAAGTCCCTACGGTCAAAATCATTGGGTTGCGACTCACCTTTACGAGTTGCTCGCTCGCTGCGCTCGCTCGGAATGTTATAGCCTTACCTAAAACCAATCCACCTTGCGTTCGTATTTCGAAAAGACCGCGATTTTCCGATAATTTACAGACGCGCGGGATCGGTTTTGAGGTTAGGCTAGTTTTATAAGAGCGAGCGAAGCGAGCGAGAAGCTACATCAATTCCCGCGCTATAGTTATATATCAAATGTTCTTTACTAACAATTCTCACCGATCGAAAGAAAGTTTCTGATTTGATAGAAGAATAACAGATATGTTTCGCTAGGTACGCGATTCGTGCTGATCGATGTATCTCGATGATGTTTTTGTTTTCGTTTTTGTTTTCGTTTTTGTTTTCGTTTTTGTTTTCGTTTTTGTTTTCGTTTTTGTTTTCGTTTTTGTTTTCGTTTTTGTTTTCGTTTTTGTTTTCGATTTTGTTTTCGTTTTTGTTTTCGTTTTTGTTTTCGTGTTTGTTTTCGTTTTTGTTTTCGTTTTCGTTTTCGTTTTTGTTTTCTTTTTTGTTTTCGTTTTTGTTTTCGTTTTTGTTTTCGTTTTTGTTTTCGTTTTTGTTTTCGTTTTTGTTTTCGTTTTTGTTTTCGTTTTTGTTTTTGTTTTCGTTTTTGTTTTCGTTTTTGTTTTCGTTTTTGTTTTCGTTTTTGTTTTTGTTTTTGTTTTTGTTTTCGTTTTTGTTTTCGTTTTTGTTTTCGTTTTTGTTTTCGTTTTTGTTTTCGTTTTTGTTTTCGTTTTTGATTTCGTTTTTGTTTTCGTTTTTGTTTTCGTTTTTGTTTTCGTTTTTGTTTTCGTTTTTGTTTTCGTTTTTGTTTTCGTTTTTGTTTTCGTGTTTGTTTTCGTTTTTGTTTTCGTGTTTGTTTTCGTTTTTGTTTTCGTTTTTGTTTTCGTTTTTGTTTTCGTTTTTGTTTTTGTTTTCGTTTTTGTTTTCGTTTTTGTTTTTGTTTTCCTTTTCGTTTTTGTTTGTGTTTTTGTTTTCGTTTTTGTTTTCGTTTTTGTTTTCGTTTTTGTTTTCGTTTTTGTTTTCGTTTTTGTTTTCGTGTTTGTTTTCGTTTTTGTTTTCGTTTTTGATTTCGTTTTTGTTTTCGTTTTTGTTTTCGTTTTTGTTTTCGTTTTTGTTTTCGTTTTTGTTTTCGTTTTTGTTTTCGTTTTTGTTTTCGTGTTTGTTTTCGTTTTTGTTTTCGTTTTCGTTTTTGTTTTTGTTTTCGTTTTTGTTTTCGTTTTTGTTTTCGTTTTTGTTTTCGTTTTTGTTTTCGTTTTTGTTTTTGTTTTTGTTTTCGTGTTTGTTTTCGTTTTTGTTTTCGTTTTCGTTTTTGTTTTTGTTTTTGATTTCGTTTTTGTTTTCGTTTTTGTTTTCGTTTTTGTTTTCGTTTTTGTTTTCGTTTTTGTTTTTGTTTTCGTTTTTGTTTTCTTTTTTGTTTTCGTTTTTGTTTTCGTTTTTGTTTTCGTTTTTGTTTTCGTTTTCGTTTTTGTTTTTGTTTTTGATTTCGTTTTTGTTTTCGTTTTTGTTTTCGTTTTTGTTTTCTTTTTTGTTTTCGTTTTTGTTTTCGTTTTTGTTTTCGTTTTTGTTTTCGTTTTCGTTTTTGTTTTTGTTTTTGATTTCGTTTTTGTTTTCGTTTTTGTTTTCGTTTTTGTTTTCGTTTTTGTTTTCGTTTTTGTTTTCGTTTTTGTTTTTGTTTTCGTTTTTGTTTTCTTTTTTGTTTTCGTTTTTGTTTTCGTTTTTGTTTTCGTTTTTGTTTTCGTTTTTGTTTTCGTTTTTGTTTTCGTTTTTGTTTTCGTTTTTGTTTTCGTTTTTGTTTTCGTTTTTGTTTTCGTTTTTGTTTTCGTGTTTGTTTTCGTTTTTGTTTTCGTTTTTGTTTTCGTTTTTGTTTTCGTTTTTGTTTTTGTTTTTGTTTTCGTTTTTGTTTTCGTTTTTGTTTTCGTTTTTGTTTTCGTTTTTGTTTTCGTTTTTGTTTTCGTTTTTGTTTTCGTTTTTGTTTTCGTGTTTGTTTTCGTTTTTGTTTTCGTTTTCGTTTTCGTTTTTGTTTTCTTTTTTGTTTTCGTTTTTGTTTTCGTTTTTGTTTTTGTTTTTGTTTTCGTTTTTGTTTTCGTTTTTGTTTTCGTTTTTGTTTTCGTTTTTGTTTTCGTTTTTGATTTCGTTTTTGTTTTCGTTTTTGTTTTCGTTTTTGTTTTCGTTTTTGTTTTCGTTTTTGTTTTCGTTTTTGTTTTCGTTTTTGTTTTCGTGTTTGTTTTCGTTTTTGTTTTCGTTTTTGTTTTCGTTTTTGTTTTCGTTTTTGTTTTCGTGTTTGTTTTCGTTTTTGTTTTCGTTTTTGTTTTCGTTTTTGTTTTCGTTTTTGTTTTTGTTTTCGTTTTTGTTTTTGTTTTTGTCCTTGTTTCTGTCCTTGTCTTTGTCTTAATTGGTTTTTGTTTGTACGAGACTAAGTCCAGCGGCATAATGCTCTTCGATCGCACACGACCAAGTCCAGCGGCGTGTCGCTCCTAGGGCTGTTGCGAATACTTAAAAGTCCCTACGGTCAAAATCATTGGGTTGCGACTCACCTTTACGAGTTGCTCGCTCGCTGCGCTCGCTCGGAATGTTATAGCCTTACCTAAAACCAATCCACCTTGCGTTCGTATTTCGAAAAGACCGCGATTTTCCGATAATTTACAGACGCGCGGGATCGGTTTTGAGGTTAGGCTAGTTTTATAAGAGCGAGCGAAGCGAGCGAGAAGCTACATCAATTCCCGCGCTATAGTTATATATCAAATGTTCTTTACTAACAATTCTCACCGATCGAAAGAAAGTTTCTGATTTGATAGAAGAATAACAGATATGTTTCGCTAGGTACGCGATTCGTGCTGATCGATGTATCTCGATGATGTTTTTGTTTTCGTTTTTGTTTTCGTTTTTGTTTTCGTTTTTGTTTTCGTTTTTGTTTTCGTTTTTGTTTTCGTTTTTGTTTTCGATTTTGTTTTCGTTTTTGTTTTCGTTTTTGTTTTCGTGTTTGTTTTCGTTTTTGTTTTCGTTTTCGTTTTCGTTTTTGTTTTCTTTTTTGTTTTCGTTTTTGTTTTCGTTTTTGTTTTCGTTTTTGTTTTCGTTTTTGTTTTCGTTTTTGTTTTCGTTTTTGTTTTCGTTTTTGTTTTTGTTTTCGTTTTTGTTTTCGTTTTTGTTTTCGTTTTTGTTTTCGTTTTTGTTTTTGTTTTCGTTTTTGTTTTCGTTTTTGTTTTCGTTTTTGTTTTCGTTTTTGTTTTCGTTTTTGTTTTCGTTTTTGTTTTCGTTTTTGATTTCGTTTTTGTTTTCGTTTTTGTTTTCGTTTTTGTTTTCGTTTTTGTTTTCGTTTTTGTTTTCGTTTTTGTTTTCGTTTTTGTTTTCGTGTTTGTTTTCGTTTTTGTTTTCGTGTTTGTTTTCGTTTTTGTTTTCGTTTTTGTTTTCGTTTTTGTTTTCGTTTTTGTTTTTGTTTTCGTTTTTGTTTTCGTTTTTGTTTTTGTTTTCCTTTTCGTTTTTGTTTGTGTTTTTGTTTTCGTTTTTGTTTTCGTTTTTGTTTTCGTTTTTGTTTTCGTTTTTGTTTTCGTTTTTGTTTTCGTGTTTGTTTTCGTTTTTGTTTTCGTTTTTGATTTCGTTTTTGTTTTCGTTTTTGTTTTCGTTTTTGTTTTCGTTTTTGTTTTCGTTTTTGTTTTCGTTTTTGTTTTCGTTTTTGTTTTCGTGTTTGTTTTCGTTTTTGTTTTCGTTTTCGTTTTTGTTTTTGTTTTCGTTTTTGTTTTCGTTTTTGTTTTCGTTTTTGTTTTCGTTTTTGTTTTCGTGTTTGTTTTCGTTTTTGTTTTCGTTTTCGTTTTTGTTTTTGTTTTTGATTTCGTTTTTGTTTTCGTTTTTGTTTTCGTTTTTGTTTTCGTTTTTGTTTTCGTTTTTGTTTTTGTTTTCGTTTTTGTTTTCTTTTTTGTTTTCGTTTTTGTTTTCGTTTTTGTTTTCGTTTTTGTTTTCGTTTTCGTTTTTGTTTTTGTTTTTGATTTCGTTTTTGTTTTCGTTTTTGTTTTCGTTTTTGTTTTCTTTTTTGTTTTCGTTTTTGTTTTCGTTTTTGTTTTCGTTTTTGTTTTCGTTTTCGTTTTTGTTTTTGTTTTTGATTTCGTTTTTGTTTTCGTTTTTGTTTTCGTTTTTGTTTTCGTTTTTGTTTTCGTTTTTGTTTTCGTTTTTGTTTTTGTTTTCGTTTTTGTTTTCTTTTTTGTTTTCGTTTTTGTTTTCGTTTTTGTTTTCGTTTTTCTTTTCGTGTTTGTTTTCGTTTTTGTTTTCGTTTTTGTTTTCTTTTTTGTTTTCGTTTTTGTTTTCGTTTTTGTTTTCTTTTTTGTTTTCGTTTTTGTTTTCGTTTTTGTTTTCGTTTTTGTTTTCGTTTTTGTTTTCGTTTTTGTTTTCGTTTTTGTTTTCGTTTTTGTTTTCGTTTTTGTTTTCGTTTTTGTTTTCGTTTTTGTTTTTGTTTTCGTTTTTGTTTTCGTGTTTGTTTTCGTTTTTGTTTTCGTTTTTGTTTTCGTTTTTGTTTTCGTTTTTGTTTTCGTTTTTGTTTTCGTTTTTGTTTTCGTTTTTGTTTTTGTTTTCGTTTTTGTTTTCGTTTTTGTTTTCGTTTTTGTTTTCGTTTTTGTTTTCGTTTTTGTTTTCGTTTTTGTTTTCGTGTTTGTTTTCGTTTTTGTTTTCGTTTTCGTTTTCGTTTTTGTTTTCTTTTTTGTTTTCGTTTTTGTTTTCGTTTTTGTTTTTGTTTTTGTTTTTGTTTTCGTTTTTGTTTTCGTTTTTGTTTTCGTTTTTGTTTTCGTTTTTGTTTTCGTTTTTGATTTCGTTTTTGTTTTCGTTTTTGTTTTCGTTTTTGTTTTCGTTTTTGTTTTCGTTTTTGTTTTCGTTTTTGTTTTCGTTTTTGTTTTCGTGTTTGTTTTCGTTTTTGTTTTCGTTTTTGTTTTCGTTTTTGTTTTTGTTTTCGTTTTTGTTTTTGTTTTTGTCCTTGTTTCTGTCCTTGTCTTTGTCTTAATTGGTTTTTGTTTGTACGAGACTAAGTCCAGCGGCATAATGCTCTTCGATCGCACACGACCAAGTCCAGCGGCGTGTCGCTCCTAGGGCTGTTGCGAATACTTAAAAGTCCCTACGGTCAAAATCATTGGGTTGCGACTCACCTTTACGAGTTGCTCGCTCGCTGCGCTCGCTCGGAATGTTATAGCCTTACCTAAAACCAATCCACCTTGCGTTCGTATTTCGAAAAGACCGCGATTTTCCGATAATTTACAGACGCGCGGGATCGGTTTTGAGGTTAGGCTAGTTTTATAAGAGCGAGCGAAGCGAGCGAGAAGCTACATCAATTCCCGCGCTATAGTTATATATCAAATGTTCTTTACTAACAATTCTCACCGATCGAAAGAAAGTTCCTGATTTGATAGAAGAATAACAGATATGTTTCGCTAGGTACGCGATTCGTGCTGATCGATGTATCTCGATGATGTTTTTGTTTTCGTTTTTGTTTTCGTTTTTGTTTTCGTTTTTGTTTTCGTTTTTGTTTTCGTTTTTGTTTTCGTTTTTGTTTTCGTTTTTGTTTTCGTTTTTGTTTTCGTTTTTGTTTTCGTGTTTGTTTTCGTTTTTGTTTTCGTTTTCGTTTTCGTTTTTGTTTTCTTTTTTGTTTTCGTTTTTGTTTTCGTTTTTGTTTTCGTTTTTGTTTTCGTTTTTGTTTTCGTTTTTGTTTTCGTTTTTGTTTTCGTGTTTGTTTTCGTTTTTGTTTTCGTTTTTGATTTCGTTTTTGTTTTTTTTTTGTTTTCGTTTTTGTTTTCGTTTTTGTTTTCGTTTTTGTTTTCGTTTTTGTTTTCGTTTTTGTTTTCGTTTTTGTTTTCGTTTTTGTTTTCGTTTTTGTTTTCGTTTTTGTTTTCGTTTTTGTTTTCGTTTTTGTTTTCGTTTTTGTTTTCGTTTTTGTTTTCGTTTTTGTTTTCGTTTTTGTTTTCGTTTTTGATTTCGTTTTTGTTTTCGTTTTTGTTTTCGTTTTTGTTTTCGTTTTTGTTTTCGTTTTTGTTTTCGTTTTTGTTTTCGTTTTTGTTTTCGTTTGTTTTCGTTTTTGTTTTCGTTTTTGTTTTCGTTTTTGTTTTCGTTTTTGTTTTTGTTTTCGTTTTTGTTTTTGTTTTTGTCCTTGTTTCTGTCCTTGTCTTTGTCTTAATTGGTTTTTGTTTGTACGAGACTAAGTCCAGCGGCATAATGCTCTTCGATCGCACACGACCAAGTCCAGCGGCGTGTCGCTCCTAGGGCTGTTGCGAATACTTAAAAGTCCCTACGGTCAAAATCATTGGGTTGCGACTCACCTTTACGAGTTGCTCGCTCGCTGCGCTCGCTCGGAATGTTATAGCCTTACCTAAAACCAATCCACCTTGCGTTCGTTTTTCGAAAAGACCGCGATTTTCCGATAATTTACAGACGCGCGGGATCGGTTTTGAGGTTAGGCTAGTTTTATAAGAGCGAGCGAAGCGAGCGAGAAGCTACATCAATTCCCGCGCTATAGTTATATATCAAATGTTCTTTACTAACAATTCTCACCGATCGAAAGAAAGTTCCTGATTTGATAGAAGAATAACAGATATGTTTCGCTAGGTACGCGATTCGTGCTGATCGATGTATCTCGATGATGTTTTTGTTTTCGTTTTTGTTTTCGTTTTTGTTTTCGTTTTTGTTTTCGTTTTTGTTTTCGTTTTTGTTTTCGTTTTTGTTTTCGTTTTTGTTTTCGTTTTTGTTTTCGTTTTTGTTTTCGTGTTTGTTTTCGTTTTTGTTTTCGTTTTCGTTTTCGTTTTTGTTTTCTTTTTTGTTTTCGTTTTTGTTTTCGTTTTTGTTTTCGTTTTTGTTTTCGTTTTTGTTTTCGTTTTTGTTTTCGTTTTTGTTTTCGTGTTTGTTTTCGTTTTTGTTTTCGTTTTTGTTTTCGTTTTTGTTTTTTTTTTGTTTTCGTTTTTGTTTTCGTTTTTGTTTTCGTTTTTGTTTTCGTTTTTGTTTTCGTTTTTGTTTTCGTTTTTGTTTTCGTTTTTGTTTTCGTTTTTGTTTTCGTTTTTGTTTTCGTTTTTGTTTTCGTTTTTGTTTTCGTTTTTGATTTCGTTTTTGTTTTCGTTTTTGTTTTCGTTTTTGTTTTCGTTTTTGTTTTCGTTTTTGTTTTCGTTTTTGTTTTCGTTTTTGTTTTCGTTTGTTTTCGTTTTTGTTTTCGTTTTTGTTTTCGTTTTTGTTTTCGTTTTTGTTTTTGTTTTCGTTTTTGTTTTTGTTTTTGTCCTTGTTTCTGTCCTTGTCTTTGTCTTAATTGGTTTTTGTTTGTACGAGACTAAGTCCAGCGGCATAATGCTCTTCGATCGCGCACGACCAAGTCCAGCGGCGTGTCGCTCCTAGGGCTGTTGCGAATACTTAAAAGTCCCTACGGTCAAAATCATTGGGTTGCGACTCACCTTTACGAGTTGCTCGCTCGCTGCGCTCGCTCGGAATGTTATAGCCTTACCTAAAACCAATCCACCTTGCGTTCGTATTTCGAAAAGACCGCGATTTTCCGATAATTTACAGACGCGCGGGATCGGTTTTGAGGTTAGGCTAGTTTTATAAGAGCGAGCGAAGCGAGCGAGAAGCTACATCAATTCCCGCGCTATAGTTATATATCAAATGTTCTTTACTAACAATTCTCACCGATCGAAAGAAAGTTTCTGATTTGATAGAAGAATAACAGATATGTTTCGCTAGGTACGCGATTCGTGCTGATCGATGTATCTCGATGATGTTTTTGTTTTCGTTTTTGTTTTCGTTTTTGTTTTCGTTTTTGTTTTCGTTTTTGTTTTCGTTTTTGTTTTCGTTTTTGTTTTCGTTTTTGTTTTCGTTTTTGTTTTCGATTTTGTTTTCGTTTTTGTTTTCGTTTTTGTTTTCGTGTTTGTTTTCGTTTTTGTTTTCGTTTTCGTTTTCGTTTTTGTTTTCTTTTTTGTTTTCGTTTTTGTTTTCGTTTTTGTTTTCGTTTTTGTTTTCGTTTTTGTTTTCGTTTTTGTTTTCGTTTTTGTTTTCGTTTTTGTTTTTGTTTTCGTTTTTGTTTTCGTTTTTGTTTTCGTTTTTGTTTTCGTTTTTGTTTTTGTTTTCGTTTTTGTTTTCGTTTTTGTTTTCGTTTTTGTTTTCGTTTTTGTTTTCGTTTTTGTTTTCGTTTTTGTTTTCGTTTTTGATTTCGTTTTTGTTTTCGTTTTTGTTTTCGTTTTTGTTTTCGTTTTTGTTTTCGTTTTTGTTTTCGTTTTTGTTTTCGTTTTTGTTTTTGTTTTCGTTTTTGTTTTCGTTTTTGTTTTTGTTTTCCTTTTCGTTTTTGTTTGTGTTTTTGTTTTCGTTTTTGTTTTCGTTTTTGTTTTCGTTTTTGTTTTCGTTTTTGTTTTCGTTTTTGTTTTCGTGTTTGTTTTCGTTTTTGTTTTCGTTTTTGTTTTCGTTTTTGTTTTTGTTTTCGTTTTTGTTTTCGTTTTTGTTTTTGTTTTCCTTTTCGTTTTTGTTTGTGTTTTTGTTTTTGTCCTTGTTTCTGTCCTTGTCTTTGTCTTAATTGGTTTTTGTTTGTACGAGACTAAGTCCAGCGGCATAATGCTCTTCGATCGCACACGACCAAGTCCAGCGGCGTGTCGCTCCTAGGGCTGTTGCGAATACTTAAAAGTCCCTACGGTCAAAATCATTGGGTTGCGACTCACCTTTACGAGTTGCTCGCTCGCTGCGCTCGCTCGGAATGTTATAGCCTTACCTAAAACCAATCCACCTTGCGTTCGTTTTTCGAAAAGACCGCGATTTTCCGATAATTTACAGACGCGCGGGATCGGTTTTGAGGTTAGGCTAGTTTTATAAGAGCGAGCGAAGCGAGCGAGAAGCTACATCAATTCCCGCGCTATAGTTATATATCAAATGTTCTTTACTAACAATTCTCACCGATCGAAAGAAAGTTTCTGATTTGATAGAAGAATAACAGATATGTTTCGCTAGGTACGCGATTCGTGCTGATCGATGTATCTCGATGATGTTTTTGTTTTCGTTTTTGTTTTCGTTTTTGTTTTCGTTTTTGTTTTCGTTTTTGTTTTCGTTTTTGTTTTCGTTTTTGTTTTCGTTTTTGTTTTCGTTTTTGTTTTCGTTTTTGTTTTCGTTTTTGTTTTCGTTTTTGTTTTCGTGTTTGTTTTCGTTTTTGTTTTCGTTTTCGTTTTCGTTTTTGTTTTCTTTTTTGTTTTCGTTTTTGTTTTCGTTTTTGTTTTCGTTTTTGTTTTCGTTTTTGTTTTCGTTCTTGTTTTCGTTTTTGTTTTCGTTTTTGATTTCGTTTTTGTTTTCGTTTTTGTTTTCGTTTTTGTTTTCGTTTTTGTTTTCGTTTTTGTTTTCGTTTTTGTTTTCGTTTTTGTTTTCGTTTTTGTTTTCGTTTTTGTTTTCGTGTTTGTTTTCGTTTTTGTTTTCGTTTTTGTTTTCTTTTTTGTTTTCGTTTTTGTTTTCGTTTTTGTTTTCTTTTTTGTTTTCGTTTTTGTTTTCGTTTTTGTTTTCGTTTTTGTTTTCGTTTTTGTTTTCGTTTTTGTTTTCGTTTTTGTTTTCGTTTTTGATTTCGTTTTTGTTTTCGTTTTTGTTTTTGTTTTCGTTTTTGTTTTCGTTTTTGTTTTCGTTTTTGTTTTCGTTTTTGTTTTCGTTTTTGTTTTCGTTTTTGTTTTTGTTTTCGTTTTTGTTTTCGTTTTTGTTTTCGTTTTTGTTTTCGTTTTTGTTTTCGTTTTTGTTTTCGTTTTTGTTTTTGTTTTCGTTTTTGTTTTCGTTTTTGTTTTCGTTTTTGTTTTCGTTTTTGTTTTCGTTTTTGTTTTCGTTTTTGTTTTCGTTTTTGTTTTTGTTTTCGTTTTTGTTTTCGTTTTTGTTTTCGTTTGTGTTTTCGTTTTTGTTTTCGTTTTTGTTTTTGTTTTTGCTTTCGTTTTTGTTTTCGTTTTTGTTTTCGTTTTTGTTTTCGTTTTTGTTTTCGTTTTTGCTTTCGTTTTTGTTTTTGTTTTCGTTTTTGTTTTCGTTTTTGTTTTTGTTTTCCTTTTCGTTTTTGTTTGTGTTTTTGTTTTCGTTTTTGTTTTCGTTTTTGTTTTCGTTTTTGTTTTCGTTTTTGTTTTCGTTTTTGTTTTCGTTTTTGTTTTCGTGTTTGTTTTCGTTTTTGTTTTCGTTTTTGTTTTCGTTTTTGTTTTTGTTTTCGTTTTTGTTTTCGTTTTTGTTTTTGTTTTCCTTTTCGTTTTTGTTTGTGTTTTTGTTTTTGTCCTTGTTTCTGTCCTTGTCTTTGTCTTAATTGGTTTTTGTTTGTACGAGACTAAGTCCAGCGGCATAATGCTCTTCGATCGCACACGACCAAGTCCAGCGGCGTGTCGCTCCTAGGGCTGTTGCGAATACTTAAAAGTCCCTACGGTCAAAATCATTGGGTTGCGACTCACCTTTACGAGTTGCTCGCTCGCTGCGCTCGCTCGGAATGTTATAGCCTTACCTAAAACCAATCCACCTTGCGTTCGTTTTTCGAAAAGACCGCGATTTTCCGATAATTTACAGACGCGCGGGATCGGTTTTGAGGTTAGGCTAGTTTTATAAGAGCGAGCGAAGCGAGCGAGAAGCTACATCAATTCCTGCGCTATAGTTATATATCAAATGTTCTTTACTAACAATTCTCACCGATCGAAAGAAAGTTTCTGATTTGATAGAAGAATAACAGATATGTTTCGCTAGGTACGCGATTCGTGCTGATCGATGTATCTCGATGATGTTTTTGTTTTCGTTTTTGTTTTCGTTTTTGTTTTCGTTTTTGTTTTCGTTTTTGTTTTCGTTTTTGTTTTCGTTTTTGTTTTCGTTTTTGTTTTCGTTTTTGTTTTCGTTTTTGTTTTCGTTTTTGTTTTCGTGTTTGTTTTCGTTTTTGTTTTCGTTTTCGTTTTTGTTTTTGTTTTTGTTTTTGATTTTGTTTTTGTTTTTGTCCTTGTTTCTGTCCTTGTCTTTGTCTTAATTGGTTTTTGTTTGTACGAGACTAAGTCCAGCGGCATAATGCTCTTCGATCCCACACGACCAAGTCCAGCGGCGTGTCGCTCCTAGGGCTGTTGCGAATACTTAAAAGTCCCTACGGTCAAAATCATTGGGTTGCGACTCACCTTTACGAGTTGCTCGCTCGCTGCGCTCGCTCGGAATGTTATAGCCTTACCTAAAACCAATCCACCTTGCGTTCGTTTTTCGAAAAGACCGCGATTTTCCGATAATTTACAGACGCGCGGGATCGGTTTTGAGGTTAGGCTAGTTTTATAAGAGCGAGCGAAGCGAGCGAGAAGCTACATCAATTCCCGCGCTATAGTTATATATCAAATGTTCTTTACTAACAATTCTCACCGATCGAAAGAAAGTTTCTGATTTGATAGAAGAATAACAGATATGTTTCGCTAGGTACGCGATTCGTGCTGATCGATGTATCTCGATGATGTTTTTGTTTTCGTTTTTGTTTTCGTTTTTGTTTTCGTTTTTGTTTTCGTTTTTGATTTCGTTTTTGTTTTCGTTTTTGTTTTCGTTTTTGTTTTCGTTTTTGTTTTCGTTTTTGTTTTCGTTTTTGTTTTCGTTTTTGTTTTCGTGTTTGTTTTCGTTTTTGTTTTTGTTTTCGTTTTCGTTTTTGTTTTTGTTTTTGTTTTTGATTTTGTTTTTGTTTTTGTCCTTGTTTCTGTCCTTGTCTTTGTCTTAATTGGTTTTTGTTTGTACGAGACTAAGTCCAGCGGCATAATGCTCTTCGATCCCACACGACCAAGTCCAGCGGCGTGTCGCTCCTAGGGCTGTTGCGAATACTTAAAAGTCCCTACGGTCAAAATCATTGGGTTGCGACTCACCTTTACGAGTTGCTCGCTCGCTGCGCTCGCTCGGAATGTTATAGCCTTACCTAAAACCAATCCACCTTGCGTTCGTTTTTCGAAAAGACCGCGATTTTCCGATAATTTACAGACGCGCGGGATCGGTTTTGAGGTTAGGCTAGTTTTATAAGAGCGAGCGAAGCGAGCGAGAAGCTACATCAATTCCCGCGCTATAGTTATATATCAAATGTTCTTTACTAACAATTCTCACCGATCGAAAGAAAGTTTCTGATTTGATAGAAGAATAACAGATATGTTTCGCTAGGTACGCGATTCGTGCTGATCGATGTATCTCGATGATGTTGTTGTTTTCGTTTTTGTTTTCGTTTTTGTTTTCGTTTTTGTTTTCGTTTTTGTTTTCGTTTTTCTTTTCGTGTTTGTTTTCGTTTTTGTTTTCGTTTTTGTTTTCGTTTTTGTTTTCGTTTTTGTTTTCGTTTTTGTTTTCGTTTTTGTTTTCGTTTTTGTTTTCGTTTTTGTTTTCGTGTTTGTTTTCGTTTTTGTTTTCGTTTTCGTTTTTGTTTTTGTTTTCGTTTTTGTTTTCGTTTTTGTTTTCGTTTTTGTTTTCGTTTTTGTTTTCGTTTTTGTTTTCGTTTTTGTTTTCGTGTTTGTTTTCGTTTTCGTTTTCGTTTTCGTTTTCGTTTTTGTTTTTGTTTTTGTTTTTGATTTCGTTTTTGTTTTCGTTTTTGTTTTCGTTTTTGTTTTCGTTTTTGTTTTCGTTTTTGTTTTTGTTTTCGTTTTTGTTTTCGTTTTTGTTTTCGTTTTTGTTTTCGTTTTCGTTTTTGTTTTTGTTTTCGTTTTTGTTTTCGTTTTTGTTTTCGTTTTTGTTTTCGTTTTTGTTTTCGTTTTTGTTTTCGTTTTTGTTTTCGTGTTTGTTTTCGTTTTTGTTTTCGTGTTTGTTTTCGTTTTTGTTTTCGTTTTCGTTTTTGTTTTTGTTTTTGTTTTTGATTTCGTTTTTGTTTTTGTTTTTGTTTTTGATTTCGTTTTTGTTTTCGTTTTTGTTTTCGTTTTTGTTTTCGTTTTTGTTTTCGTTTTTGTTTTTGTTTTCGTTTTTGTTTTCGTTTTTGTTTTCGTTTTTGTTTTCGTTTTTGTTTTCGTTTTTGTTTTTGTTTTCGTTTTTGTTTTCGTTTTTGTTTTCGTTTTTGTTTTCGTTTTTGTTTTCGTTTTTGATTTCGTTTTTGTTTTCGTTTTTGTTTTCGTTTTTGTTTTCGTTTTTGTTTTCGTTTTTGTTTTCGTTTTTGTTTTCGTTTTTGTTTTCGTGTTTGTTTTCGTTTTTGTTTTCGTTTTTGTTTTCGTTTTTGTTTTTGTTTTCGTTTTTGTTTTTGTTTTTGTCCTTGTTTCTGTCCTTGTCTTTGTCTTAATTGGTTTTTGTTTGTACGAGACTAAGTCCAGCGGCATAATGCTCTTCGATCGCACACGACCAAGTCCAGCGGCGTGTCGCTCCTAGGGCTGTTGCGAATACTTAAAAGTCCCTACGGTCAAAATCATTGGGTTGCGACTCACCTTTACGAGTTGCTCGCTCGCTGCGCTCGCTCGGAATGTTATAGCCTTACCTAAAACCAATCCACCTTGCGTTCGTTTTTCGAAAAGACCGCGATTTTCCGATAATTTACAGACGCGCGGGATCGGTTTTGAGGTTAGGCTAGTTTTATAAGAGCGAGCGAAGCGAGCGAGAAGCTACATCAATTCCCGCGCTATAGTGATATATCAAATGTTCTTTACTAACAATTCTCACCGATCGAAAGAAAGTTTCTGATTTGATAGAAGAATAACAGATATGTTTCGCTAGGTACGCGATTCGTGCTGATCGATGTATCTCGATGATGTTGTTGTTTTCGTTTTTGTTTTCGTTTTTGTTTTCGTTTTTGTTTTCGTTTTTCTTTTCGTGTTTGTTTTCGTTTTTGTTTTCGTTTTTGTTTTCGTTTTTGTTTTCGTTTTTGTTTTCGTTTTTGTTTTCGTTTTTGTTTTCGTTTTTGTTTTCGTTTTTGTTTTCGTTTTTGTTTTCGTGTTTGTTTTCGTTTTTGTTTTCGTTTTCGTTTTTGTTTTTGTTTTCGTTTTTGTTTTCGTTTTTGTTTTCGTTTTTGTTTTCGTTTTTGTTTTCGTTTTTGTTTTCGTTTTTGTTTTCGTGTTTGTTTTCGTTTTCGTTTTCGTTTTCGTTTTTGTTTTTGTTTTTGTTTTTGATTTCGTTTTTGTTTTCGTTTTTGTTTTCGTTTTTGTTTTCGTTTTTGTTTTCGTTTTTGTTTTTGTTTTCGTTTTTGTTTTCGTTTTTGTTTTCGTTTTTGTTTTCGTTTTTGTTTTCGTTTTTGTTTTCGTTTTTGTTTTTGTTTTCGTTTTTGTTTTCGTTTTTGTTTTTGTTTTCCTTTTCGTTTTTGTTTGTGTTTTTGTTTTCGTTTTTGTTTTCGTTTTTGTTTTCGTTTTTGTTTTCGTTTTTGTTTTCGTTTTTGTTTTCGTTTTTGTTTTCGTTTTTGTTTTCGTTTTTGTTTTCGTTTTTGTTTTTGTTTTCGTTTTTGTTTTCGTTTTTGTTTTTGTTTTCCTTTTCGTTTTTGTTTGTGTTTTTGTTTTTGTCCTTGTTTCTGTCCTTGTCTTTGTCTTAATTGGTTTTTGTTTGTACGAGACTAAGTCCAGCGGCATAATGCTCTTCGATCGCACACGACCAAGTCCAGCGGCGTGTCGCTCCTAGGGCTGTTGCGAATACTTAAAAGTCCCTACGGTCAAAATCATTGGGTTGCGACTCACCTTTACGAGTTGCTCGCTCGCTGCGCTCGCTCGGAATGTTATAGCCTTACCTAAAACCAATCCACCTTGCGTTCGTTTTTCGAAAAGACCGCGATTTTCCGATAATTTACAGACGCGCGGGATCGGTTTTGAGGTTAGGCTAGTTTTATAAGAGCGAGCGAAGCGAGCGAGAAGCTACATCAATTCCCGCGCTATAGTTATATATCAAATGTTCTTTACTAACAATTCTCACCGATCGAAAGAAAGTTTCTGATTTGATAGAAGAATAACAGATATGTTTCGCTAGGTACGCGATTCGTGCTGATCGATGTATCTCGATGATGTTTTTGTTTTCGTTTTTGTTTTCGTTTTTGTTTTCGTTTTTGTTTTCGTTTTTGTTTTCGTTTTTGTTTTCGTTTTTCTTTTCGTGTTTGTTTTCGTTTTTGTTTTCGTTTTTGTTTTCGTTTTTGTTTTCGTTTTTGTTTTCGTTTTTGTTTTCGTTTTTGTTTTCGTGTTTGTTTTCGTTTTTGTTTTCGTTTTTGTTTTCGTTTTTGTTTTTGTTTTCGTTTTTGTTTTTGTTTTTGTCCTTGTTTCTGTCCTTGTCTTTGTCTTAATTGGTTTTTGTTTGTACGAGACTAAGTCCAGCGGCATAATGCTCTTCGATCGCACACGACCAAGTCCAGCGGCGTGTCGCTCCTAGGGCTGTTGCGAATACTTAAAAGTCCCTACGGTCAAAATCATTGGGTTGCGACTCACCTTTACGAGTTGCTCGCTCGCTGCGCTCGCTCGGAATGTTATAGCCTTACCTAAAACCAATCCACCTTGCGTTCGTTTTTCGAAAAGACCGCGATTTTCCGATAATTTACAGACGCGCGGGATCGGTTTTGAGGTTAGGCTAGTTTTATAAGAGCGAGCGAAGCGAGCGAGAAGCTACATCAATTCCCGCGCTATAGTGATATATCAAATGTTCTTTACTAACAATTCTCACCGATCGAAAGAAAGTTTCTGATTTGATAGAAGAATAACAGATATGTTTCGCTAGGTACGCGATTCGTGCTGATCGATGTATCTCGATGATGTTGTTGTTTTCGTTTTTGTTTTCGTTTTTGTTTTCGTTTTTGTTTTCGTTTTTCTTTTCGTGTTTGTTTTCGTTTTTGTTTTCGTTTTTGTTTTCGTTTTTGTTTTCGTTTTTGTTTTCGTTTTTGTTTTCGTTTTTGTTTTCGTTTTTGTTTTCGTTTTTGTTTTCGTTTTTGTTTTCGTGTTTGTTTTCGTTTTTGTTTTCGTTTTCGTTTTTGTTTTTGTTTTCGTTTTTGTTTTCGTTTTTGTTTTCGTTTTTGTTTTCGTTTTTGTTTTCGTTTTTGTTTTCGTTTTTGTTTTCGTTTTTGTTTTTGTTTTCGTTTTTGTTTTTGTTTTTGTTTTTGTTTTTGATTTCGTTTTTGTTTTCGTTTTTGTTTTCGTTTTTGTTTTCGTTTTTGTTTTCGTTTTTGTTTTTGTTTTCGTTTTTGTTTTCGTTTTTGTTTTCGTTTTTGTTTTCGTTTTTGTTTTCGTTTTTGTTTTCGTTTTTGTTTTCGTGTTTGTTTTCGTTTTTGTTTTCGTTTTTGTTTTCGTTTTTGTTTTTGTTTTCGTTTTTGTTTTCGTTTTTGTTTTTGTTTTCCTTTTCGTTTTTGTTTGTGTTTTTGTTTTTGTCCTTGTTTCTGTCCTTGTCTTTGTCTTAATTGGTTTTTGTTTGTACGAGACTAAGTCCAGCGGCATAATGCTCTTCGATCGCACACGACCAAGTCCAGCGGCGTGTCGCTCCTAGGGCTGTTGCGAATACTTAAAAGTCCCTACGGTCAAAATCATTGGGTTGCGACTCACCTTTACGAGTTGCTCGCTCGCTGCGCTCGCTCGGAATGTTATAGCCTTACCTAAAACCAATCCACCTTGCGTTCGTTTTTCGAAAAGACCGCGATTTTCCGATAATTTACAGACGCGCGGGATCGGTTTTGAGGTTAGGCTAGTTTTATAAGAGCGAGCGAAGCGAGCGAGAAGCTACATCAATTCCCGCGCTATAGTTATATATCAAATGTTCTTTACTAACAATTCTCACCGATCGAAAGAAAGTTTCTGATTTGATAGAAGAATAACAGATATGTTTCGCTAGGTACGCGATTCGTGCTGATCGATGTATCTCGATGATGTTTTTGTTTTCGTTTTTGTTTTCGTTTTTGTTTTCGTTTTTGTTTTCGTTTTTGTTTTCGTTTTTGTTTTCGTTTTTGTTTTCGTTTTTGTTTTCGTTTTTGTTTTCGTTTTTGTTTTCGTTTTTGTTTTCGTTTTTGTTTTCGTTTTTGTTTTCGTGTTTGTTTTCGTTTTTGTTTTCGTGTTTGTTTTCGTTTTTGTTTTCGTTTTCGTTTTTGTTTTTGTTTTTGTTTTTGATTTCGTTTTTGTTTTTGTTTTTGTTTTTGTTTTTGTTTTTGATTTCGTTTTTGTTTTCGTTTTTGTTTTCGTCTTTGTTTTCGTTTTTGTTTTCGTTTTTGTTTTTGTTTTCGTTTTTGTTTTCGTTTTTGTTTTCGTTTTTGTTTTCGTTTTTGTTTTCGTTTTTGTTTTTGTTTTCGTTTTTGTTTTCGTTTTTGTTTTCGTTTTTGTTTTCGTTTTTGTTTTCGTTTTTGTTTTCGTTTTTGTTTTCGTGTTTGTTTTCGTTTTTGTTTTCGTTTTTGTTTTCGTTTTTGTTTTCGTTTTTGTTTTTGTTTTCGTTTTTGTTTTTGTTTTTGTCCTTGTTTCTGTCCTTGTCTTTGTCTTAATTGGTTTTTGTTTGTACGAGACTAAGTCCAGCGGCATAATGCTCTTCGATCGCACACGACCAAGTCCAGCGGCGTGTCGCTCCTAGGGCTGTTGCGAATACTTAAAAGTCCCTACGGTCAAAATCATTGGGTTGCGACTCACCTTTACGAGTTGCTCGCTCGCTGCGCTCGCTCGGAATGTTATAGCCTTACCTAAAACCATTCCACCTTGCGTTCGTTTTTCGAAAAGACCGCGATTTTCCGATAATTTACAGACGCGCGGGATCGGTTTTGAGGTTAGGCTAGTTTTATAAGAGCGAGCGAAGCGAGCGAGAAGCTACATCAATTCCCGCG
>NW_026869732.1:722500-800000 GCF_905332965.1 Bombus pascuorum | reverse complement strand
TCGCTCGCTGCGCTCGCTCGGAATGTTATAGCCTTACCTAAAACCAATCCACCTTGCGTTCGTTTTTCGAAAAGACCGCGATTTTCCGATAATTTACAGACGCGCGGGATCGGTTTTGAGGTTAGGCTAGTTTTATAAGAGCGAGCGAAGCGAGCGAGAAGCTACATCAATTCCCGCGCTATAGTTATATATCAAATGTTCTTTACTAACAATTCTCACCGATCGAAAGAAAGTTTCTGATTTGATAGAAGAATAACAGATATGTTTCGCTAGGTACGCGATTCGTGCTGATCGATGTATCTCGATGATGTTGTTGTTTTCGTTTTTGTTTTCGTTTTTGTTTTCGTTTTTGTTTTCGTTTTTGATTTCGTTTTTGTTTTCGTTTTTGTTTTCGTTTTTGTTTTCGTTTTTGTTTTCGTTTTTGTTTTCGTTTTTGTTTTCGTGTTTGTTTTCGTTTTTGTTTTTGTTTTCGTTTTTGTTTTTGTTTTTGTTTTTGTTTTTGATTTTGTTTTTGTCCTTGTTTCTGTCCTTGTCTTTGTCTTAATTGGTTTTTGTTTGTACGAGACTAAGTCCAGCGGCATAATGCTCTTCGATCCCACACGACCAAGTCCAGCGGCGTGTCGCTCCTAGGGCTGTTGCGAATACTTAAAAGTCCCTACGGTCAAAATCATTGGGTTGCGACTCACCTTTACGAGTTGCTCGCTCGCTGCGCTCGCTCGGAATGTTATAGCCTTACCTAAAACCAATCCACCTTGCGTTCGTTTTTCGAAAAGACCGCGATTTTCCGATAATTTACAGATGCGCGGGATCGGTTTTGAGGTTAGGCTAGTTTTATAAGAGCGAGCGAAGCGAGCGAGAAGCTACATCAATTCCCGCGCTATAGTTATATATCAAATGTTCTTTACTAACAATTCTCACCGATCGAAAGAAAGTTTCTGATTTGATAGAAGAATAACAGATATGTTTCGCTAGGTACGCGATTCGTGCTGATCGATGTATCTCGATGATGTTGTTGTTTTCGTTTTTGTTTTCGTTTTTGTTTTCGTTTTTGTTTTCGTTTTTCTTTTCGTGTTTGTTTTCGTTTTTGTTTTCGTTTTTGTTTTCGTTTTTGTTTTCGTTTTTGTTTTCGTTTTTGTTTTCGTTTTTGTTTTCGTTTTTGTTTTCGTTTTTGTTTTCGTTTTTGTTTTCGTGTTTGTTTTCGTTTTTGTTTTCGTTTTCGTTTTTGTTATCGTTTTTTGTTTTCGTTTTTGTTTTCGTTTTTGTTTTCGTTTTTGTTTTCGTTTTTGTTTTCGTTTTTGTTTTCGTTTTTGTTTTCGTGTTTGTTTTCGTTTTTGTTTTCGTTTTCGTTTTTGTTTTTGTTTTTGATTTCGTTTTTGTTTTCGTTTTTGTTTTCGTTTTTGTTTTCGTTTTTGTTTTCGTTTTTGTTTTTGTTTTCGTTTTTGTTTTCGTTTTTGTTTTCGTTTTTGTTTTCGTTTTTGTTTTCGTTTTTGTTTTCGTTTTTGTTTTTGTTTTCGTTTTCGTTTTTGTTTTCGTTTTTGTTTTTGTTTTCCTTTTCGTTTTTGTTTGTGTTTTTGTTTTCGTTTTTGTTTTCGTTTTTGTTTTCGTTTTTGTTTTCGTTTTTGTTTTCGTTTTTGTTTTCGTTTTTGTTTTCGTGTTTGTTTTCGTTTTTGTTTTCGTTTTTGTTTTCGTGTTTGTTTTCGTTTTTGTTTTCGTTTTCGTTTTTGTTTTTGTTTTTGTTTTTGATTTTGTTTTTGTTTTTGTCCTTGTTTCTGTCCTTGTCTTTGTCTTAATTGGTTTTTGTTTGTACGAGACTAAGTCCAGCGGCATAATGCTCTTCGATCCCACACGACCAAGTCCAGCGGCGTGTCGCTCCTAGGGCTGTTGCGAATACTTAAAAGTCCCTACGGTCAAAATCATTGGGTTGCGACTCACCTTTACGAGTTGCTCGCTCGCTGCGCTCGCTCGGAATGTTATAGCCTTACCTAAAACCAATCCACCTTGCGTTCGTTTTTCGAAAAGACCGCGATTTTCCGATAATTTACAGACGCGCGGGATCGGTTTTGAGGTTAGGCTAGTTTTATAAGAGCGAGCGAAGCGAGCGAGAAGCTACATCAATTCCCGCGCTATAGTTATATATCAAATGTTCTTTACTAACAATTCTCACCGATCGAAAGAAAGTTTCTGATTTGATAGAAGAATAACAGATATGTTTCGCTAGGTACGCGATTCGTGCTGATCGATGTATCTCGATGATGTTTTCGTTTTTGTTTTCGTTTTTGTTTTTGTTTTCGTTTTTGTTTTCGTTTTTGTTTTTGTTTTCCTTTTCGTTTTTGTTTGTGTTTTTGTTTTCGTTTTTGTTTTCGTTTTTGTTTTCGTTTTTGTTTTCGTTTTTGTTTTCGTTTTTGTTTTCGTTTTTGTTTTCGTGTTTGTTTTCGTTTTTGTTTTCGTTTTTGTTTTCGTTTTTGTTTTTGTTTTCGTTTTTGTTTTCGTTTTTCTTTTTGTTTTCCTTTTCGTTTTTGTTTGTGTTTTTGTTTTTGTCCTTGTTTCTGTCCTTGTCTTTGTCTTAATTGGTTTTTGTTTGTACGAGACTAAGTCCAGCGGCATAATGCTCTTCGATCGCACACGACCAAGTCCAGCGGCGTGTCGCTCCTAGGGCTGTTGCGAATACTTAAAAGTCCCTACGGTCAAAATCATTGGGTTGCGACTCACCTTTACGAGTTGCTCGCTCGCTGCGCTCGCTCGGAATGTTATAGCCTTACCTAAAACCAATCCACCTTGCGTTCGTTTTTCGAAAAGACCGCGATTTTCCGATAATTTACAGACGCGCGGGATCGGTTTTGAGGTTAGGCTAGTTTTATAAGAGCGAGCGAAGCGAGCGAGAATCTACATCAATTCCCGCGCTATAGTTATATATCAAATGTTCTTTACTAACAATTCTCACCGATCGAAAGAAAGTTTCTGATTTGATAGAAGAATAACAGATATGTTTCGCTAGGTACGCGATTCGTGCTGATCGATGTATCTCGATGATGTTTTTGTTTTCGTTTTTGTTTTCGTTTTTGTTTTCGTTTTTGTTTTCGTTTTTCTTTTCGTGTTTGTTTTCGTTTTTGTTTTCGTTTTTGTTTTCGTTTTTGTTTTCGTTTTTGTTTTCGTTTTTGTTTTCGTTTTTGTTTTCGTTTTTGTTTTCGTTTTTGTTTTCGTTTTTGTTTTCGTGTTTGTTTTCGTTTTTGTTTTCGTTTTCGTTTTTGTTTTTGTTTTCGTTTTTGTTTTCGTTTTTGTTTTCGTTTTTGTTTTCGTTTTTGTTTTCGTTTTTGTTTTCGTTTTTGTTTTCGTGTTTGTTTTCGTTTTTGTTTTCGTTTTCGTTTTTGTTTTTGTTTTTGATTTCGTTTTTGTTTTCGTTTTTGTTTTCGTTTTTGTTTTCGTTTTTGTTTTCGTTTTTGTTTTTGTTTTCGTTTTTGTTTTCGTTTTTGTTTTCGTTTTTGTTTTCGTTTTTGTTTTCGTTTTTGTTTTTGTTTTTGTCCTTGTTTCTGTCCTTGTCTTTGTCTTAATTGGTTTTTGTTTGTACGAGACTAAGTCCAGCGGCATAATGCTCTTCGATCGCACACGACCAAGTCCAGCGGCGTGTCGCTCCTAGGGCTGTTGCGAATACTTAAAAGTCCCTACGGTCAAAATCATTGGGTTGCGACTCACCTTTACGAGTTGCTCGCTCGCTGCGCTCGCTCGGAATGTTATAGCCTTACCTAAAACCAATCCACCTTGCGTTCGTTTTTCGAAAAGACCGCGATTTTCCGATAATTTACAGACGCGCGGGATCGGTTTTGAGGTTAGGCTAGTTTTATAAGAGCGAGCGAAGCGAGCGAGAAGCTACATCAATTCCCGCGCTATAGTTATGTATATATCAAATGTTCTTTACTAACAATTCTCACCGATCGAAAGAAAGTTTCTGATTTGATAGAAGAATAACAGATATGTTTCGCTAGGTACGCGATTCGTGCTGATCGATGTATCTCGATGATGTTTTTGTTTTCGTTTTTGTTTTCGTTTTTGTTTTCGTTTTTGTTTTCGTTTTTGTTTTCGTTTTTGTTTTCGTTTTTGTTTTCGTTTTTGTTTTCGTTTTTGTTTTCGTTTTTGTTTTCGTTTTTGTTTTCGTTTTTGTTTTCGTTTTTGTTTTCGTGTTTGTTTTCGTTTTTGTTTTCGTTTTCGTTTTCGTTTTTGTTTTCTTTTTTGTTTTCGTTTTTGTTTTCGTTTTTGTTTTCGTTTTTGTTTTCGTTTTTGTTTTCGTTTTTGTTTTCGTTTTTGTTTTCGTTTTTGTTTTCGTTTTTGTTTTCGTTTTTGATTTCGTTTTTGTTTTCGTTTTTGTTTTCGTTTTTGTTTTCGTTTTTGTTTTCGTTTTTGTTTTCGTTTTTGTTTTCGTTTTTGTTTTCGTGTTTGTTTTCGTTTTTGTTTTCGTTTTCGTTTTTGTTTTTGTTTTTGTTTTTGATTTTGTTTTTGTTTTTGTCCTTGTTTCTGTCCTTGTCTTTGTCTTAATTGGTTTTTGTTTGTACGAGACTAAGTCCAGCGGCATAATGCTCTTCGATCCCACACGACCAAGTCCAGCGGCGTGTCGCTCCTAGGGCTGTTGCGAATACTTAAAAGTCCCTACGGTCAAAATCATTGGGTTGCGACTCACCTTTACGAGTTGCTCGCTCGCTGCGCTCGCTCGGAATGTTATAGCCTTACCTAAAACCAATCCACCTTGCGTTCGTTTTTCGAAAAGACCGCGATTTTCCGATAATTTACAGACGCGCGGGATCGGTTTTGAGGTTAGGCTAGTTTTATAAGAGCGAGCGAAGCGAGCGAGAAGCTACATCAATTCCCGCGCTATAGTTATATATCAAATGTTCTTTACTAACAATTCTCACCGATCGAAAGAAAGTTTCTGATTTGATAGAAGAATAACAGATATGTTTCGCTAGGTACGCGATTCGTGCTGATCGATGTATCTCGATGATGTTTTTGTTTTCGTTTTTGTTTTCGTTTTTGTTTTCGTTTTTGTTTTCGTTTTTCTTTTCGTGTTTGTTTTCGTTTTTGTCTTCGTTTTTGTTTTCGTTTTTGTTTTCGTTTTTGTTTTCGTTTTTGTTTTCGTTTTTGTTTTTGTTTTCGTTTTCGTTTCTGTATTCGTTTTTGTTTTCGTTTTTGTTTTCGTTTTTGTTTTCGTTTTTGTTTTCGTTTTTGTTTTCGTTTTTGTTTTCGTTTTTGTTTTTGTTTTCGTTTTTGTTTTCGTTTTTGTTTTCGTTTTTGTTTTCGTTTTTGTTTTCGTTTTTGTTTTCGTTTTTGTTTTCGTTTTTGTTTTCGTTTTTGTTTTCGTGTTTGTTTTCGTTTTTGTTTTCGTTTTTGTTTTCGTTTTTGTTTTTGTTTTCGTTTTTGTTTTCGTTTTTGTTTTTGTTTTCCTTTTCGTTTTTGTTTGTGTTTTTGTTTTTGTCCTTGTTTCTGTCCTTGTCTTTGTCTTAATTGGTTTTTGTTTGTACGAGACTAAGTCCAGCGGCATAATGCTCTTCGATCGCACACGACCAAGTCCAGCGGCGTGTCGCTCCTAGGGCTGTTGCGAATACTTAAAAGTCCCTACGGTCAAAATCATTGGGTTGCGACTCACCTTTACGAGTTGCTCGCTCGCTGCGCTCGCTCGGAATGTTATAGCCTTACCTAAAACCAATCCACCTTGCGTTCGTTTTTCGAAAAGACCGCGATTTTCCGATAATTTACAGACGCGCGGGATCGGTTTTGAGGTTAGGCTAGTTTTATAAGAGCGAGCGAAGCGAGCGAGAAGCTACATCAATTCCCGCGCTATAGTTATATATCAAATGTTCTTTACTAACAATTCTCACCGATCGAAAGAAAGTTTCTGATTTGATAGAAGAATAACAGATATGTTTCGCTAGGTACGCGATTCGTGCTGATCGATGTATCTCGATGATGTTTTTGTTTTCGTTTTTGTTTTCGTTTTTGTTTTCGTTTTTGTTTTCGTTTTTGTTTTCGTTTTTGTTTTCGTTTTTGTTTTCGTTTTTGTTTTCGTTTTTGTTTTCGTTTTTGTTTTCGTTTTTGTTTTCGTTTTCGTTTTTGTTTTCGTTTTTGTTTTCGTTTGTGTTTTTGTTTTCGTTTTTGTTTTCGTTTTTGTTTTCATTTTTGTTTTCGTTTTTGTTTTCGTTTTTGTTTTCGTTTTTGTTTTCGTGTTTGTTTTCGTTTTTGTTTTCGTTTTTGTTTTCGTTTTTGTTTTCGTTTTTGTTTTCGTTCTTGTTTTCGTTTTTGTTTTCGTTTTTGTTTTCGTTTTCGTTTTTGTTTTTGTTTTCGTTTTTGTTTTCGTTTTTGTTTTCGTTTTTGTTTTCGTTTTTGATTTCGTTTTTGTTTTCGTTTTTGTTTTCGTTTTTGTTTTCGTTTTTGTTTTCGTTTTTGTTTTCGTTTTTGTTTTCGTTTTTGTTTTCGTTTTTGTTTTCGTTTTTGTTTTCGTGTTTGTTTTCGTTTTTGTTTTCGTGTTTGTTTTCGTTTTTGTTTTCGTTTTTGTTTTCGTTTTTGTTTTTGTTTTCGTTTTTGTTTTTGTTTTTGTCCTTGTTTCTGTCCTTGTCTTTGTCTTAATTGGTTTTTGTTTGTACGAGACTAAGTCCAGCGGCATAATGCTCTTCGATCGCACACGACCAAGTCCAGCGGCGTGTCGCTCCTAGGGCTGTTGCGAATACTTAAAAGTCCCTACGGTCAAAATCATTGGGTTGCGACTCACCTTTACGAGTTGCTCGCTCGCTGCGCTCGCTCGGAATGTTATAGCCTTACCTAAAACCAATCCACCTTGCGTTCGTTTTTCGAAAAGACCGCGATTTTCCGATAATTTACAGACGCGCGGGATCGGTTTTGAGGTTAGGCTAGTTTTATAAGAGCGAGCGAAGCGAGCGAGAAGCTACATAAATTCCCGCGCTATAGTTATATATCAAATGTTCTTTACTAACAATTCTCACCGATCGAAAGAAAGTTTCTGATTTGATAGAAGAATAACAGATATGTTTCGCTAGGTACGCGATTCGTGCTGATCGATGTATCTCGATGATGTTTTTGTTTTCGTTTTTGTTTTCGTTTTTGTTTTCGTTTTTGTTTTCGTTTTTGTTTTCGTTTTTGTTTTCGTTTTTGTTTTTGTTTTCGTTTTCGTTTTTGTTTTCGTTTTTGTTTTCGTTTTTGTTTTCGTTTTTGTTTTCGTTTTTGTTTTCGTTTTTGTTTTCGTTTTTGTTTTCGTTTTTGTTTTCGTTTTTGTTTTTGTTTTCGTTTTTGTTTTCGTTTTTGTTTTCGTTTTTGTTTTCGTTTTTGTTTTCGTTTTTGTTTTCGTTTTTGTTTTCGTTTTTGTTTTCGTTTTTGTTTTCGTGTTTGTTTTCGTTTTTGTTTTCGTTTTTGTTTTTGTTTTCGTTTTTGTTTTTGTTTTCCTTTTCGTTTTTGTTTGTGTTTTTGTTTTCGTTTTTGTTTTCGTTTTTGTTTTCGTTTTTGTTTTCGTTTTTGTTTTCGTTTTTGTTTTCGTTTTTGTTTTCGTGTTTGTTTTCGTTTTTGTTTTCGTTTTTGTTTTCGTTTTTGTTTTTGTTTTCGTTTTTGTTTTCGTTTTTGTTTTTGTTTTCCTTTTCGTTTTTGTTTGTGTTTTTGTTTTTGTCCTTGTTTCTGTCCTTGTCTTTGTCTTAATTGGTTTTTGTTTGTACGAGACTAAGTCCAGCGGCATAATGCTCTTCGATCGCACACGACCAAGTCCAGCGGCGTGTCGCTCCTAGGGCTGTTGCGAATACTTAAAAGTCCCTACGGTCAAAATCATTGGGTTGCGACTCACCTTTACGAGTTGCTCGCTCGCTGCGCTCGCTCAGAATGTTATAGCCTTACCTAAAACCAATCCACCTTGCGTTCGTTTTTCGAAAAGACCGCGATTTTCCGATAATTTACAGACGCGCGGGATCGGTTTTGAGGTTAGGCTAGTTTTATAAGAGCGAGCGAAGCGAGCGAGAAGCTACATCAATTCCCGCGCTATAGTTATATATCAAATGTTCTTTACTAACAATTCTCACCGATCGAAAGAAAGTTTCTGATTTGATAGAAGAATAACAGATATGTTTCGCTAGGTACGCGATTCGTGCTGATCGATGTATCTCGATGATGTTTTTGTTTTCGTTTTTGTTTTCGTTTTTGTTTTCGTTTTTGTTTTCGTTTTTGTTTTCGTTTTTGTTTTCGTTTTTGTTTTCGTTTTTGTTTTCGTTTTTGTTTTCGTTTTTGTTTTCGTTTTTGTTTTCGTTTTTGTTTTCGTGTTTGTTTTCGTTTTTGTTTTCGTTTTCGTTTTCGTTTTTGTTTTCTTTTTTGTTTTCGTTTTTGTTTTCTTTTTTGTTTTCGTTTTTGTTTTCGTTTTTGTTTTCGTTTTTGTTTTCGTTTTTGATTTCGTTTTTGTTTTCGTTTTTGTTTTCGTTTTTGTTTTCGTTTTTGTTTTCGTTTTTGTTTTCGTTTTTGTTTTCGTTTTTGTTTTCGTTTTTGTTTTCGTTTTTGTTTTCGTTTGTTTTCGTTTTTGTTTTCGTTTTTGTTTTCGTTTTTGTTTTTGTTTTCGTTTTTGTTTTTGTTTTTGTCCTTGTTTCTGTCCTTGTCTTTGTCTTAATTGGTTTTTGTTTGTACGAGACTAAGTCCAGCGGCATAATGCTCTTCGATCGCACACGACCAAGTCCAGCGGCGTGTCGCTCCTAGGGCTGTTGCGAATACTTAAAAGTCCCTACGGTCAAAATCATTGGGTTGCGACTCACCTTTACGAGTTGCTCGCTCGCTGCGCTCGCTCGGAATGTTATAGCCTTACCTAAAACCAATCCACCTTGCGTTCGTTTTTCGAAAAGACCGCGATTTTCCGATAATTTACAGACGCGCGGGATCGGTTTTGAGGTTAGGCTAGTTTTATAAGAGCGAGCGAAGCGAGCGAGAAGCTACATCAATTCCCGCGCTATAGTTATATATCAAATGTTCTTTACTAACAATTCTCACCGATCGAAAGAAAGTTTCTGATTTGATAGAAGAATAACAGATATGTTTCGCTAGGTACGCGATTCGTGCTGATCGATGTATCTCGATGATGTTTTTGTTTTCGTTTTTGTTTTCGTTTTTGTTTTCGTTTTTGTTTTCGTTTTTCTTTTCGTGTTTGTTTTCGTTTTTGTTTTCGTTTTTGTTTTCTTTTTTGTTTTCTTTTTTGTTTTCGTTTTTGTTTTCTTTTTTGTTTTCGTTTTTGTTTTCGTTTTTGTTTTCGTTTTTGTTTTCGTTTTTGTTTTCGTTTTTGTTTTCGTGTTTGTTTTCGTTTTTGTTTTCGTTTTTGTTTTTGTTTTCGTTTTTGTTTTCGTTTTTGTTTTCGTTTTTGTTTTCGTTTTTGTTTTCGTTTTTGTTTTCGTTTTTGTTTTTGTTTTCGTTTTTGTTTTCGTTTTTGTTTTTGTTTTCCTTTTCGTTTTTGTTTGTGTTTTTGTTTTCGTTTTTGTTTTCGTTTTTGTTTTCGTTTTTGTTTTCGTTTTTGTTTTCGTTTTTGTTTTCGTTTTTGTTTTCGTGTTTGTTTTCGTTTTTGTTTTCGTTTTTGTTTTCGTTTTTGTTTTTGTTTTCGTTTTTGTTTTCGTTTTTGTTTTTGTTTTCCTTTTCGTTTTTGTTTGTGTTTTTGTTTTTGTCCTTGTTTCTGTCCTTGTCTTTGTCTTAATTGGTTTTTGTTTGTACGAGACTAAGTCCAGCGGCATAATGCTCTTCGATCGCACACGACCAAGTCCAGCGGCGTGTCGCTCCTAGGGCTGTTGCGAATACTTAAAAGTCCCTACGGTCAAAATCATTGGGTTGCGACTCACCTTTACGAGTTGCTCGCTCGCTGCGCTCGCTCGGAATGTTATAGCCTTACCTAAAACCAATCCACCTTGCGTTCGTTTTTCGAAAAGACCGCGATTTTCCGATAATTTACAGACGCGCGGGATCGGTTTTGAGGTTAGGCTAGTTTTATAAGAGCGAGCGAAGCGAGCGAGAAGCTACATCAATTCCCGCGCTATAGTTATATATCAAATGTTCTTTACTAACAATTCTCACCGATCGAAAGAAAGTTTCTGATTTGATAGAAGAATAACAGATATGTTTCGCTAGGTACGCGATTCGTGCTGATCGATGTATCTCGATGATGTTTTTGTTTTCGTTTTTGTTTTCGTTTTTGTTTTCGTTTTTGTTTTCGTTTTTCTTTTCGTGTTTGTTTTCGTTTTTGTTTTCGTTTTTGTTTTCTTTTTTGTTTTCTTTTTTGTTTTCGTTTTTGTTTTCTTTTTTGTTTTCGTTTTTGTTTTCGTTTTTGTTTTCGTTTTTGTTTTCGTTTTTGTTTTCGTGTTTGTTTTCGTTTTTGTTTTCGTTTTTGTTTTCGTTTTTGTTTTTGTTTTCGTTTTTGTTTTCGTTTTTGTTTTCGTTTTTGTTTTCGTTTTTGTTTTCGTTTTTGTTTTCGTTTTTGTTTTTGTTTTCGTTTTTGTTTTCGTTTTTGTTTTTGTTTTCCTTTTCGTTTTTGTTTGTGTTTTTGTTTTCGTTTTTGTTTTCGTTTTTGTTTTCGTTTTTGTTTTCGTTTTTGTTTTCGTTTTTGTTTTCGTTTTTGTTTTCGTGTTTGTTTTCGTTTTTGTTTTCGTTTTTGTTTTCGTTTTTGTTTTTGTTTTCGTTTTTGTTTTCGTTTTTGTTTTCGTTTTTGTTTTCGTTTTCGTTTTTGTTTTTGTTTTTGTCCTTGTTTCTGTCCTTGTCTTTGTCTTAATTGGTTTTTGTTTGTACGAGACTAAGTCCAGCGGCATAATGCTCTTCGATCGCACACGACCAAGTCCAGCGGCGTGTCGCTCCTAGGGCTGTTGCGAATACTTAAAAGTCCCTACGGTCAAAATCATTGGGTTGCGACTCACCTTTACGAGTTGCTCGCTCGCTGCGCTCGCTCGGAATGTTATAGCCTTACCTAAAACCAATCCACCTTGCGTTCGTTTTTCGAAAAGACCGCGATTTTCCGATAATTTACAGACGCGCGGGATCGGTTTTGAGGTTAGGCTAGTTTTATAAGAGCGAGCGAAGCGAGCGAGAAGCTACATCAATTCCCGCGCTATAGTTATATATCAAATGTTCTTTACTAACAATTCTCACCGATCGAAAGAAAGTTTCTGATTTGATAGAAGAATAACAGATATGTTTCGCTAGGTACGCGATTCGTGCTGATCGATGTATCTCGATGATGTTTTTGTTTTCGTTTTTGTTTTCGTTTTTGTTTTCGTTTTTGTTTTCGTTTTTGTTTTCGTTTTTGTTTTCGTTTTTGTTTTCGTTTTTGTTTTTGTTTTCGTTTTTGTTTTCGTTTTTGTTTTTGTTTTCCTTTTCGTTTTTGTTTGTGTTTTTGTTTTCGTTTTTGTTTTCGTTTTTGTTTTCGTTTTTGTTTTCGTGTTTGTTTTCGTTTTTGTTTTCGTTTTCGTTTTCGTTTTTGTTTTCTTTTTTGTTTTCGTTTTTGTTTTCGTTTTTGTTTTCGTTTTTGTTTTCGTTTTTGTTTTCGTTTTTGTTTTCGTTTTTGTTTTCGTTTTTGTTTTCGTTTTTGTTTTCGTTTTTGTTTTCGTGTTTGTTTTCGTTTTTGTTTTCGTTTTTGTTTTCGTTTTTGTTTTCGTTTTTGTTTTCGTTTTTGTTTTCGTTTTTGTTTTCGTTTTTGTTTTCGTTTTTGTTTTCGTTTTTGTTTTTGTTTTCGTTTTTGTTTTCGTTTTTGTTTTTGTTTTCCTTTTCGTTTTTGTTTGTGTTTTTGTTTTCGTTTTTGTTTTCGTTTTTGTTTTCGTTTTTGTTTTCGTGTTTGTTTTCGTTTTTGTTTTCGTTTTCGTTTTCGTTTTTGTTTTCTTTTTTGTTTTCGTTTTTGTTTTCGTTTTTGTTTTCGTTTTTGTTTTCGTTTTTGTTTTCGTTTTTGTTTTCGTTTTTGTTTTCGTTTTTGTTTTCGTTTTTGTTTTCGTTTTTGTTTTCGTTTTTGTTTTCGTTTTTGATTTCGTGTTTGTTTTCGTTTTTGTTTTCGTTTTTGTTTTCGTTTTAGTTTTCGTTTTTGTTTTCGTTTTTGTTTTCGTTTTTGTTTTCGTTTTTGTTTTCGTTTTTGTTTTCGTTTTTGTTTTCGTTTTTGTTTTCGTTTTTGTTTTCGTTTTTGTTTTCGTTTTTGTTTTCGTTTTTGATTTCGTTTTTGTTTTCGTTTTTGTTTTCGTTTTTGTTTTCGTTTTTGTTTTCGTTTTTGTTTTCGTTTTTGTTTTCGTTTTTGTTTTCGTTTTTGTTTTCGTTTTTGTTTTCGTTTTTGTTTTCGTTTTTGTTTTCGTTTTTGTTTTCGTTTTTGTTTTCGTTTTTGTTTTCGTTTTTGATTTCGTTTTTGTTTTCGTTTTTGTTTTCGTTTTTGTTTTCGTTTTTGTTTTCGTTTTTGTTTTCGTTTTTGTTTTCGTTTTTGTTTTCGTTTTTGTTTTCGTTTTTGTTTTCGTTTTTGTTTTCGTTTTTGATTTCGTTTTTGTTTTCGTTTTTGTTTTCGTTTTTGTTTTCGTTTTTGTTTTCGTTTTTGTTTTCGTTTTTGTTTTTGTTTTTGTTTTCGTTTTTGTTTTCGTGTTTGTTTTCGTTTTTGTTTTCGTTTTTGTTTTCGTTTTTGTTTTTGTTTTCGTTTTTGTTTTTGTTTTTGTCCTTGTTTCTGTCCTTGTCTTTGTCTTAATTGGTTTTTGTTTGTACGAGACTAAGTCCAGCGGCATAATGCTCTTCGATCGCACACGACCAAGTCCAGCGGCGTGTCGCTCCTAGGGCTGTTGCGAATACTTAAAAGTCCCTACGGTCAAAATCATTGGGTTGCGACTCACCTTTACGAGTTGCTCGCTCGCTGCGCTCGCTCGGAATGTTATAGCCTTACCTAAAACCAATCCACCTTGCGTTCGTTTTTCGAAAAGACCGCGATTTTCCGATAATTTACTGACGCGCGGGATCGGTTTTGAGGTTAGGCTAGTTTTATAAGAGCGAGCGAAGCGAGCGAGAAGCTACATCAATTCCCGCGCTATAGTTATATATCAAATGTTCTTTACTAACAATTCTCACCGATCGAAAGAAAGTTTCTGATTTGATAGAAGAATAACAGATATGTTTCGCTAGGTACGCGATTCGTGCTGATCGATGTATCTCGATGATGTTTTTGTTTTCGTTTTTGTTTTCGTTTTTGTTTTCGTTTTTGTTTTCGTTTTTGTTTTCGTTTTTGTTTTCGTTTTTGTTTTCGTTTTTGTTTTCGTTTTTGTTTTCGTGTTTGTTTTCGTTTTTGTTTTCGTTTTTGTTTTCGTTTTTGTTTTCGTTTTTGTTTTCGTTTTTGTTTTCGTTTTTGTTTTCGTTTTTGTTTTCGTTTTTGTTTTCGTGTTTGTTTTCGTTTTCGTTTTCGTTTTCGTTTTCGTTTTTGTTTTCTTTTTTGTTTTCGTTTTTGTTTTCGTTTTTGTTTTCGTTTTTGTTTTCGTTTTTGTTTTCGTTTTTGTTTTCGTTTTTGATTTCGTTTTTGTTTTCGTTTTTGTTTTCGTTTTTGTTTTCGTTTTTGTTTTCGTTTTTGTTTTCGTTTTTGTTTTCGTTTTTGTTTTCGTTTTTGTTTTCGTGTTTGTTTTCGTTTTTGTTTTCGTTTTTGTTTTCGTTTTTGTTTTTGTTTTCGTTTTTGTTTTTGTTTTTGTCCTTGTTTCTGTCCTTGTCTTTGTCTTAATTGGTTTTTGTTTGTACGAGACTAAGTCCAGCGGCATAATGCTCTTCGATCCCACACGACCAAGTCCAGCGGCGTGTCGCTCCTAGGGCTGTTGCGAATACTTAAAAGTCCCTACGGTCAAAATCATTGGGTTGCGACTCACCTTTACGAGTTGCTCGCTCGCTGCGCTCGCTCGGAATGTTATAGCCTTACCTAAAACCAATCCACCTTGCGTTCGTTTTTCGAAAAGACCGCGATTTTCCGATAATTTACAGACGCGCGGGATCGGTTTTGAGGTTAGGCTAGTTTTATAAGAGCGAGCGAAGCGAGCGAGAAGCTACATCAATTCCCGCGCTATAGTTATATATCAAATGTTCTTTACTAACAATTCTCACCGATCGAAAGAAAGTTTCTGATTTGATAGAAGAATAACAGATATGTTTCGCTAGGTACGCGATTCGTGCTGATCGATGTATCTCGATGATGTTTTTGTTTTCGTTTTTGTTTTCGTTTTTGTTTTCGTTTTTGTTTTCGTTTTTGTTTTCGTTTTTGTTTTCGTTTTTGTTTTCGTTTTTGTTTTTGTTTTCCTTTTCGTTTTTGTTTTCGTTTTTGTTTTCGTTTTTGTTTTCGTTTTTGATTTCGTTTTTGTTTTCGTTTTTGTTTTCGTTTTTGTTTTCGTTTTTGTTTTCGTTTTTGTTTTCGTTTTTGTTTTCGTTTTTGTTTTCGTGTTTGTTTTCGTTTTTGTTTTCGTTTTTGTTTTCGTTTTTGTTTTCGTTTTTGTTTTCGTTCTTGTTTTCGTTTTTGTTTTCGTTTTTGTTTTCGTTTTCGTTTTTGTTTTTGTTTTCGTTTTTGTTTTCGTTTTTGTTTTCGTTTTTGTTTTCGTTTTTGATTTCGTTTTTGTTTTCGTTTTTGTTTTCGTTTTTGTTTTCGTTTTTGTTTTCGTTTTTGTTTTCGTTTTTGTTTTCGTTTTTGTTTTCGTTTTCGTTTTCGTTTTTGTTTTCGTTTTTGTTTTCGTTTTTGTTTTCGTTTTTGTTTTCGTGTTTGTTTTCGTGTTTGTTTTCGTTTTTGTTTTCGTTTTTGTTTTCGTTTTTGTTTTCGTTTTCGTTTTTGTTTTCGTTTTTGTTTTCGTTTTTGTTTTTGTTTTCCTTTTCGTTTTTGTTTGTGTTTTTGTTTTCGTGTTTGTTTTCGTTTTTGTTTTCGTGTTTGTTTTCGTTTTTGTTTTCGTTTTTGTTTTCGTTTTTGTTTTTGTTTTCGTTTTTGTTTTCGTTTTTGTTTTTGTTTTCCTTTTCGTTTTTGTTTGTGTTTTTGTTTTTGTCCTTGTTTCTGTCCTTGTCTTTGTCTTAATTGGTTTTTGTTTGTACGAGACTAAGTCCAGCGGCATAATGCTCTTCGATCCCACACGACCAAGTCCAGCGGCGTGTCGCTCCTAGGGCTGTTGCGAATACTTAAAAGTCCCTACGGTCAAAATCATTGGGTTGCGACTCACCTTTACGAGTTGCTCGCTCGCTGCGCTCGCTCGGAATGTTATAGCCTTACCTAAAACCAATCCACCTTGCGTTCGTTTTTCGAAAAGACCGCGATTTTCCGATAATTTACAGACGCGCGGGATCGGTTTTGAGGTTAGGCTAGTTTTATAAGAGCGAGCGAAGCGAGCGAGAAGCTACATCAATTCCCGCGCTATAGTTATATATCAAATGTTCTTTACTAACAATTCTCACCGATCGAAAGAAAGTTTCTGATTTGATAGAAGAATAACAGATATGTTTCGCTAGGTACGCGATTCGTGCTGATCGATGTATCTCGATGATGTTTTTGTTTTCGTTTTTGTTTTCGTTTTTGTTTTCGTTTTTGTTTTCGTTTTTGTTTTCGTTTTTGTTTTCGTTTTTGTTTTCGTTTTTGTTTTCGTTTTTGTTTTCGTGTTTGTTTTCGTTTTTGTTTTCGTTTTTGTTTTCTTTTTTGTTTTCGTTTTTGTTTTCGTTTTTGTTTTCGTTTTTGTTTTCGTTTTTGTTTTCGTTTTTGTTTTCGTTTTTGTTTTCGTTTTTGTTTTCGTTTTTGTTTTCGTTTTTGATTTCGTTTTTGTTTTCGTTTTTGTTTTCGTTTTTGTTTTCGTTTTTGTTTTCGTTTTTGTTTTCGTTTTTGTTTTCGTTTTTGTTTTCGTGTTTGTTTTCGTTTTTGTTTTCGTTTTTGTTTTCGTTTTTGTTTTTGTTTTCGTTTTTGTTTTTGTTTTTGTCCTTGTTTCTGTCCTTGTCTTTGTCTTAATTGGTTTTTGTTTGTACGAGACTAAGTCCAGCGGCATAATGCTCTTCGATCGCACACGACCAAGTCCAGCGGCGTGTCGCTCCTAGGGCTGTTGCGAATACTTAAAAGTCCCTACGGTCAAAATCATTGGGTTGCGACTCACCTTTACGAGTTGCTCGCTCGCTCCGCTCGCTCGGAATGTTATAGCCTTACCTAAAACCAATCCACCTTGCGTTCGTTTTTCGAAAAGACCGCGATTTTCCGATAATTTACAGACGCGCGGGATCGGTTTTGAGGTTAGGCTAGTTTTATAAGAGCGAGCGAAGCGAGCGAGAAGCTACATCAATTCCCGCGCTATAGTTATATATCAAATGTTCTTTACTAACAATTCTCACCGATCGAAAGAAAGTTTCTGATTTGATAGAAGAATAACAGATATGTTTCGCTAGGTACGCGATTCGTGCTGATCGATGTATCTCGATGATGTTTTTGTTTTCGTTTTTGTTTTCGTTTTTGTTTTCGTTTTTGTTTTCGTTTTTCTTTTCGTGTTTGTTTTCGTTTTTGTTTTCGTTTTTGTTTTCTTTTTTGTTTTCTTTTTTGTTTTCGTTTTTGTTTTCTTTTTTGTTTTCGTTTTTGTTTTCGTTTTTGTTTTCGTTTTTGTTTTCGTTTTTGTTTTCGTTTTTGTTTTCGTGTTTGTTTTCGTTTTTGTTTTCGTTTTTGTTTTCGTTTTTGTTTTTGTTTTCGTTTTTGTTTTCGTTTTTGTTTTCGTTTTTGTTTTCGTTTTTGTTTTCGTTTTTGTTTTCGTTTTTGTTTTTGTTTTCGTTTTTGTTTTCGTTTTTGTTTTTGTTTTCCTTTTCGTTTTTGTTTGTGTTTTTGTTTTCGTTTTTGTTTTCGTTTTTGTTTTCGTTTTTGTTTTCGTTTTTGTTTTCGTTTTTGTTTTCGTTTTTGTTTTCGTGTTTGTTTTCGTTTTTGTTTTCGTTTTTGTTTTCGTTTTTGTTTTTGTTTTCGTTTTTGTTTTCGTTTTTGTTTTCGTTTTTGTTTTTGTTTTCGTTTTTGTTTTTGTTTTTGTCCTTGTTTCTGTCCTTGTCTTTGTCTTAATTGGTTTTTGTTTGTACGAGACTAAGTCCAGCGGCATAATGCTCTTCGATCGCACACGACCAAGTCCAGCGGCGTGTCGCTCCTAGGGCTGTTGCGAATACTTAAAAGTCCCTACGGTCAAAATCATTGGGTTGCGACTCACCTTTACGAGTTGCTCGCTCGCTGCGCTCGCTCGGAATGTCATAGCCTTACCTAAAACCAATCCACCTTGCGTTCGTTTTTCGAAAAGACCGCGATTTTCCGATAATTTACAGACGCGCGGGATCGGTTTTGAGGTTAGGCTAGTTTTATAAGAGCGAGCGAAGCGAGCGAGAAGCTACATCAATTCCCGCGCTATAGTTATATATCAAATGTTCTTTACTAACAATTCTCACCGATCGAAAGAAAGTTTCTGATTTGATAGAAGAATAACAGATATGTTTCGCTAGGTACGCGATTCGTGCTGATCGATGTATCTCGATGATGTTTTTGTTTTCGTTTTTGTTTTCGTTTTTGTTTTCGTTTTTGTTTTCGTTTTTGTTTTCGTTTTTGTTTTCGTTTTTGTTTTCGTTTTTGTTTTTGTTTTCGTTTTTGTTTTCGTTTTTGTTTTTGTTTTCCTTTTCGTTTTTGTTTGTGTTTTTGTTTTCGTTTTTGTTTTCGTTTTTGTTTTCGTTTTTGTTTTCGTGTTTGTTTTCGTTTTTGTTTTCGTTTTCGTTTTCGTTTTTGTTTTCTTTTTTGTTTTCGTTTTTGTTTTCGTTTTTGTTTTCGTTTTTGTTTTCGTTTTTGTTTTCGTTTTTGTTTTCGTTTTTGTTTTCGTTTTTGTTTTCGTTTTTGTTTTCGTTTTTGTTTTCGTGTTTGTTTTCGTTTTTGTTTTCGTTTTTGTTTTCGTTTTTGTTTTCGTTTTTGTTTTCGTTTTTGTTTTCGTTTTTGTTTTCGTTTTTGTTTTCGTTTTTGTTTTTGTTTTCGTTTTTGTTTTCGTTTTTGTTTTTGTTTTCCTTTTCGTTTTTGTTTGTGTTTTTGTTTTCGTTTTTGTTTTCGTTTTTGTTTTCGTTTTTGTTTTCGTGTTTGTTTTCGTTTTTGTTTTCGTTTTCGTTTTCGTTTTTGTTTTCTTTTTTGTTTTCGTTTTTGTTTTCGTTTTTGTTTTCGTTTTTGTTTTCGTTTTTGTTTTCGTTTTTGTTTTCGTTTTTGTTTTCGTTTTTGTTTTCGTTTTTGTTTTCGTTTTTGTTTTCGTTTTTGTTTTCGTTTTTGATTTCGTGTTTGTTTTCGTTTTTGTTTTCGTTTTTGTTTTCGTTTTAGTTTTCGTTTTTGTTTTCGTTTTTGTTTTCGTTTTTGTTTTCGTTTTTGTTTTCGTTTTTGTTTTCGTTTTTGTTTTCGTTTTTGTTTTCGTTTTTGTTTTCGTTTTTGTTTTCGTTTTTGTTTTCGTTTTTGATTTCGTTTTTGTTTTCGTTTTTGTTTTCGTTTTTGTTTTCGTTTTTGTTTTCGTTTTTGTTTTCGTTTTTGTTTTCGTTTTTGTTTTCGTTTTTGTTTTCGTTTTTGTTTTCGTTTTTGTTTTCGTTTTTGTTTTCGTTTTTGTTTTCGTTTTTGTTTTCGTTTTTGTTTTCGTTTTTGATTTCGTTTTTGTTTTCGTTTTTGTTTTCGTTTTTGTTTTCGTTTTTGTTTTCGTTTTTGTTTTCGTTTTTGTTTTCGTTTTTGTTTTCGTTTTTGTTTTCGTTTTTGTTTTCGTTTTTGTTTTCGTTTTTGATTTCGTTTTTGTTTTCGTTTTTGTTTTCGTTTTTGTTTTCGTTTTTGTTTTCGTTTTTGTTTTCGTTTTTGTTTTCGTTTTTGTTTTCGTTTTTGTTTTCGTGTTTGTTTTCGTTTTTGTTTTCGTTTTTGTTTTCGTTTTTGTTTTTGTTTTCGTTTTTGTTTTTGTTTTTGTCCTTGTTTCTGTCCTTGTCTTTGTCTTAATTGGTTTTTGTTTGTACGAGACTAAGTCCAGCGGCATAATGCTCTTCGATCGCACACGACCAAGTCCAGCGGCGTGTCGCTCCTAGGGCTGTTGCGAATACTTAAAAGTCCCTACGGTCAAAATCATTGGGTTGCGACTCACCTTTACGAGTTGCTCGCTCGCTGCGCTCGCTCGGAATGTTATAGCCTTACCTAAAACCAATCCACCTTGCGTTCGTTTTTCGAAAAGACCGCGATTTTCCGATAATTTACTGACGCGCGGGATCGGTTTTGAGGTTAGGCTAGTTTTATAAGAGCGAGCGAAGCGAGCGAGAAGCTACATCAATTCCCGCGCTATAGTTATATATCAAATGTTCTTTACTAACAATTCTCACCGATCGAAAGAAAGTTTCTGATTTGATAGAAGAATAACAGATATGTTTCGCTAGGTACGCGATTCGTGCTGATCGATGTATCTCGATGATGTTTTTGTTTTCGTTTTTGTTTTCGTTTTTGTTTTCGTTTTTGTTTTCGTTTTTGTTTTCGTTTTTGTTTTCGTTTTTGTTTTCGTTTTTGTTTTCGTTTTTGTTTTCGTTTTTGTTTTCGTTTTTGTTTTCGTTTTTGTTTTCGTGTTTGTTTTCGTTTTTGTTTTCGTTTTTGTTTTCGTTTTTGTTTTCGTTTTTGTTTTCGTTTTTGTTTTCGTTTTTGTTTTCGTTTTTGTTTTCGTTTTTGTTTTCGTGTTTGTTTTCGTTTTCGTTTTCGTTTTCGTTTTCGTTTTTGTTTTCTTTTTTGTTTTCGTTTTTGTTTTCGTTTTTGTTTTCGTTTTTGTTTTCGTTTTTGTTTTCGTTTTTGTTTTCGTTTTTGATTTCGTTTTTGTTTTCGTTTTTGTTTTCGTTTTTGTTTTCGTTTTTGTTTTCGTTTTTGTTTTCGTTTTTGTTTTCGTTTTTGTTTTCGTTTTTGTTTTCGTGTTTGTTTTCGTTTTTGTTTTCGTTTTTGTTTTCGTTTTTGTTTTTGTTTTCGTTTTTGTTTTTGTTTTTGTCCTTGTTTCTGTCCTTGTCTTTGTCTTAATTGGTTTTTGTTTGTACGAGACTAAGTCCAGCGGCATAATGCTCTTCGATCGCACACGACCAAGTCCAGCGGCGTGTCGCTCCTAGGGCTGTTGCGAATACTTAAAAGTCCCTACGGTCAAAATCATTGGGTTGCGACTCACCTTTACGAGTTGCTCGCTCGCTGCGCTCGCTCGGAATGTTATAGCCTTAACTAAAACCAATCCACCTTGCGTTCGTTTTTCGAAAAGACCGCGATTTTCCGATAATTTACAGACGCGCGGGATCGGTTTTGAGGTTAGGCTAGTTTTATAAGAGCGAGCGAAGCGAGCGAGAAGCTACATCAATTCCCGCGCTATAGTTATATATCAAATGTTCTTTACTAACAATTCTCACCGATCGAAAGAAAGTTTCTGATTTGATAGAAGAATAACAGATATGTTTCGCTAGGTACGCGATTCGTGCTGATCGATGTATCTCGATGATGTTTTTGTTTTCGTTTTTGTTTTCGTTTTTGTTTTCGTTTTTGTTTTCGTTTTTGTTTTCGTTTTTGTTATCGTTTTTGTTTTCGTTTTTGTTTTCGTTTTTGTTTTCGTTTTTGTTTTCGTTTTTGTTTTCGTTTTTGTTTTCGTTTTTGTTTTCGTTTTTGTTTTCGTTTTTGTTTTCGTTTTCGTTTTTGTTTTCGTTTTTGTTTTCGTTTTTGTTTTCGTTTTTGTTTTCGTGTTTGTTTTCGTGTTTGTTTTCGTTTTTGTTTTCGTTTTTGTTTTCGTTTTTGTTTTCGTTTTCGTTTTTGTTTTCGTTTTTGTTTTTGTTTTCCTTTTCGTTTTTGTTTGTGTTTTTGTTTTCGTGTTTGTTTTCGTTTTTGTTTTCGTTTTTGTTTTCGTTTTTGTTTTCGTTTTTGTTTTCGTTTTTGTTTTCGTTTTTGTTTTCGTTTTTGTTTTCGTTTTTGTTTTCGTTTTTGTTTTCCTTTTCGTTTTTGTTTGTGTTTTTGTTTTCGTTTTTGTTTTCGTTTTTGTTTTCGTTTTTGTTTTTGTTTTTGTCCTTGTTTCTGTCCTTGTCTTTGTCTTAATTGGTTTTTGTTTGTACGAGACTAAGTCCAGCGGCATAATGCTCTTCGATCGCACACGACCAAGTCCAGCGGCGTGTCGCTCCTAGGGCTGTTGCGAATACTTAAAAGTCCCTACGGTCAAAATCATTGGGTTGCGACTCACCTTTACGAGTTGCTCGCTCGCTGCGCTCGCTCGGAATGTTATAGCCTTACCTAAAACCAATCCACCTTGCGTTCGTTTTTCGAAAAGACCGCGATTTTCCGATAATTTACAGACGCGCGGGATCGGTTTTGAGGTTAGGCTAGTTTTATAAGAGCGAGCGAAGCGAGCGAGAAGCTACATCAATTCCCGCGCTATAGTTATATATCAAATGTTCTTTACTAACAATTCTCACCGATCGAAAGAAAGTTTCTGATTTGATAGAAGAATAACAGATATGTTTCGCTAGGTACGCGATTCGTGCTGATCGATGTATCTCGATGATGTTTTTGTTTTCGTTTTTGTTTTCGTTTTTGTTTTCGTTTTTGTTTTCGTTTTTGTTTTCGTTTTTGTTTTCGTTTTTGTTTTCGTTTTTGTTTTCGTTTTTGTTTTCGTTTTTGTTTTCGTTTTCGTTTTTGTTTTCGTTTTTGTTTTCGTTTTCGTTTTCGTTTTCGTTTTTGTTTTCTTTTTTGTTTTCGTTTTTGTTTTCGTTTTTGTTTTCGTTTTTGTTTTCGTTTTTGTTTTCTTTTTTGTTTTCGTTTTTGTTTTCGTTTTTGTTTTCGTTTTTGTTTTCGTTTTTGTTTTCGTTTTTGTTTTCGTTTTTGTTTTCGTTTTTGTTTTCGTTTTTGTTTTCGTTTTTGTTTTCGTTTTTGTTTTCGTTTTTGTTTTCGTTTTTGTTTTCGTTTTTGTTTTCGTGTTTGTTTTCGTTTTTGTTTTCGTTTTTGTTTTCGTTTTTGTTTTTGTTTTCGTTTTTGTTTTCGTTTTTGTTTTTGTTTTCCTTTTCGTTTTTGTTTGTGTTTTTGTTTTTGTCCTTGTTTCTGTCCTTGTCTTTGTCTTAATTGGTTTTTGTTTGTACGAGACTAAGTCCAGCGGCATAATGCTCTTCGATCCCACACGACCAAGTCCAGCGGCGTGTCGCTCCTAGGGCTGTTGCGAATACTTAAAAGTCCCTACGGTCAAAATCATTGGGTTGCGACTCACCTTTACGAGTTGCTCGCTCGCTGCGCTCGCTCGGAATGTTATAGCCTTACCTAAAACCAATCCACCTTGCGTTCGTTTTTCGAAAAGACCGCGATTTTCCGATAATTTACAGACGCGCGGGATCGGTTTTGAGGTTAGGCTAGTTTTATAAGAGCGAGCGAAGCGAGCGAGAAGCTACATCAATTCCCGCGCTATAGTTATATATCAAATGTTCTTTACTAACAATTCTCACCGATCGAAAGAAAGTTTCTGATTTGATAGAAGAATAACAGATATGTTTCGCTAGGTACGCGATTCGTGCTGATCGATGTATCTCGATGATGTTTTTGTTTTCGTTTTTGTTTTCGTTTTTGTTTTCGTTTTTGTTTTCGTTTTTGTTTTCGTTTTTGTTTTCGTTTTTGTTTTCGTTTTTGTTTTCGTTTTTGTTTTCGTTTTTGTTTTCGTTTTTGTTTTCGTTTTTGTTTTCGTTTTTGTTTTCGTGTTTGTTTTCGTTTTTGTTTTCGTTTTCGTTTTCGTTTTTGTTTTCTTTTTTGTTTTCGTTTTCGTTTTCGTTTTTGTTTTCTTTTTTGTTTTCGTTTTTGTTTTCGTTTTTGTTTTCGTTTTTGTTTTCGTTTTTGTTTTCGTTTTTGTTTTCGTTTTTGTTTTCGTTTTTGTTTTCGTTTTTGTTTTCGTTTTTGTTTTCGTGTTTGTTTTCGTTTTTGTTTTCGTTTTTGTTTTCGTTTTTGTTTTCGTTTTTGTTTTCGTTTTCGTTTTTGTTTTCGTTTTTGTTTTCGTTTGTGTTTTTGTTTTCGTTTTTGTTTTCGTTTTTGTTTTCGTTTTTGTTTTCGTTTTTGTTTTCGTTTTTGTTTTCGTTTTTGTTTTCGTGTTTGTTTTCGTTTTTGTTTTCGTTTTTGTTTTCGTTTTTGTTTTCGTTTTTGTTTTCGTTCTTGTTTTCGTTTTTGTTTTCGTTTTTGTTTTCGTTTTCGTTTTCGTTTTCGTTTTTGTTTTCGTTTTTGTTTTCGTTTTTGTTTTCGTTTTTGTTTTCGTTTTCGTTTTTGTTTTCGTTTTTGTTTTCGTTTTTGTTTTCGTTTTTGTTTTCGTGTTTGTTTTCGTGTTTGTTTTCGTTTTTGTTTTCGTTTTTGTTTTCGTTTTTGTTTTCGTTTTCGTTTTTGTTTTCGTTTTTGTTTTTGTTTTCCTTTTCGTTTTTGTTTGTGTTTTTGTTTTCGTGTTTGTTTTCGTTTTTGTTTTCGTTTTTGTTTTCGTTTTTGTTTTCGCTTTTGTTTTCGTTTTTGATTTCGTTTTTGTTTTCGTTTTTGTTTTCGTTTTTGTTTTCGTTTTTGTTTTCGTTTTTGTTTTCGTTTTTGTTTTCGTTTTTGTTTTCGTGTTTGTTTTCGTTTTTGTTTTCGTTTTTGTTTTCGTTTTTGTTTTCGTTTTTGTTTTCGTTTTTGTTTTCGTTTTTGTTTTCGTTTTTGTTTTCGTTTTTGTTTTCGTTTTTGTTTTCGTTTTGTTTTCGTTTTCGTTTTCGTTTTTGTTTTCTTTTTTGTTTTCGTTTTTGTTTTCGTTTTTGTTTTCGTTTTTGTTTTCGTTTTTGTTTTCTTTTTTGTTTTCGTATTTGTTTTCGTTTTTGTTTTCGTTTTTGTTTTCGTTTTTGTTTTCGTTTTTGTTTTCGTTTTTGTTTTCGTTTTTGTTTTCGTTTTTGTTTTCGTTTTTGTTTTCGTTTTTGTTTTCGTTTTTGTTTTTGTTTTCTTTTTTGTTTTCGTTTTTGTTTTCGTTTTTGTTTTCGTTTTTGTTTTCGTTTTTGTTTTCGTTTTTGTTTTCGTTTTTGTTTTCGTTTTTGTTTTCGTTTTTGTTTTCGTTTTTGTTTTTGTTTTCGTTTTTGTTTTCGTTTTTGTTTTTGTTTTCCTTTTCGTTTTTGTTTGTGTTTTTGTTTTCGTTTTTGTTTTCGTTTTTGTTTTCGTTTTTGTTTTCGTTTTTGTTTTCGTTTTTGTTTTCGTTTTTGTTTTCGTGTTTGTTTTCGTTTTTGTTTTCGTTTTTGTTTTCGTTTTTGTTTTCGTTTTTGTTTTCGTGTTTGTTTTCGTTTTTGTTTTCGTTTTCGTTTTCGTTTTTGTTTTCTTTTTTGTTTTCGTTTTTGTTTTCGTTTTTGTTTTCGTTTTTGTTTTCGTTTTTGTTTTCGTTTTTGTTTTTGTTTTCGTTTTTGTTTTCGTGTTTGTTTTCGTTTTTGTTTTCGTTTTTGTTTTCGTTTTTGTTTTTGTTTTTGTTTTCGTTTTTGTTTTCGTTTTCGTTTTTGTTTTTGTTTTTGTTTTCCTTTTCGTTTTTGTTTGTGTTTTTGTTTTCGTTTTTGTTTTCGTTTTTGTTTTCGTTTTTGTTTTCGTTTTTGTTTTCGTTTTTGTTTTCGTGTTTGTTTTCGTTTTTGTTTTCGTTTTTGTTTTCGTTTTTGTTTTCGTTTTTGTTTTCGTTTTTGTTTTCGTTTTTGTTTTCGTTTTTGTTTTCGTTTTTGTTTTTGTTTTTGTTTTTGTCCTTGTTTCTGTCCTTGTCTTTGTCTTAATTGGTTTTTGTTTGTACGAGACTAAGTCCAGCGGCATAATGCTCTTCGATCGCACACGACCAAGTCCAGCGGCGTGTCGCTCCTAGGGCTGTTGCGAATACTTAAAAGTCCCTACGGTCAAAATCATTGGGTTGCGACTCACCTTTACGAGTTGCTCGCTCGCTGCGCTCGCTCGGAATGTTATAGCCTTACCTAAAACCAATCCACCTTGCGTTCGTTTTTCGAAAAGACCGCGATTTTCCGATAATTTACAGACGCGCGGGATCGGTTTTGAGGTTAGGCTAGTTTTATAAGAGCGAGCGAAGCGAGCGAGAAGCTACATCAATTCCCGCGCTATAGTTATATATCAAATGTTCTTTACTAACAATTCTCACCGATCGAAAGAAAGTTTCTGATTTGATAGAAGAATAACAGATATGTTTCGCTAGGTACGCGATTCGTGCTGATCGATGTATCTCGATGATGTTTTTGTTTTCGTTTTTGTTTTCGTTTTTGTTTTCGTTTTTGTTTTCGTTTTTGTTTTCGTTTTTGTTTTCGTTTTTGTTTTCGTTTTTGTTTTCGTTTTTGTTTTCGTTTTTGTTTTCGTTTTTGTTTTCGTTCTTGTTTTCGTTTTTGTTTTCGTTTTTGTTTTCGTTTTCGTTTTTGTTTTTGTTTTCGTTTTTGTTTTCGTTTTTGTTTTCGTTTTTGTTTTCGTTTTTGATTTCGTTTTTGTTTTCGTTTTTGTTTTCGTTTTTGTTTTCGTTTTTGTTTTCGTTTTTGTTTTCGTTTTTGTTTTCGTTTTTGTTTTCGTTTTCGTTTTTGTTTTCGTTTTTGTTTTCGTTTTTGTTTTCGTTTTTGTTTTCGTGTTTGTTTTCGTGTTTGTTTTCGTTTTTGTTTTCGTTTTTGTTTTCGTTTTTGTTTTCGTTTTCGTTTTTGTTTTCGTTTTTGTTTTCGTTTTTGTTTTTGTTTTCCTTTTCGTTTTTGTTTGTGTTTTTGTTTTCGTGTTTGTTTTCGTTTTTGTTTTCGTTTTTGTTTTCGTTTTTGTTTTCGTTTTTGTTTTCGTTTTTGTTTTTGTTTTCGTTTTTGTTTTCGTTTTTGTTTTTGTTTTCCTTTTCGTTTTTGTTTGTGTTTTTGTTTTTGTCCTTGTTTCTGTCCTTGTCTTTGTCTTAATTGGTTTTTGTTTGTACGAGACTAAGTCCAGCGGCATAATGCTCTTCGATCCCACACGACCAAGTCCAGCGGCGTGTCGCTCCTAGGGCTGTTGCGAATACTTAAAAGTCCCTACGGTCAAAATCATTGGGTTGCGACTCACCTTTACGAGTTGCTCGCTCGCTGCGCTCGCTCGGAATGTTATAGCCTTACCTAAAACCAATCCACCTTGCGTTCGTTTTTCGAAAAGACCGCGATTTTCCGATAATTTACAGACGCGCGGGATCGGTTTTGAGGTTAGGCTAGTTTTATAAGAGCGAGCGAAGCGAGCGAGAAGCTACATCAATTCCCGCGCTATAGTTATATATCAAATGTTCTTTACTAACAATTCTCACCGATCGAAAGAAAGTTTCTGATTTGATAGAAGAATAACAGATATGTTTCGCTAGGTACGCGATTCGTGCTGATCGATGTATCTCGATGATGTTTTTGTTTTCGTTTTTGTTTTCGTTTTTGTTTTCGTTTTTGTTTTCGTTTTTGTTTTCGTTTTTGTTTTCGTTTTTGTTTTCGTTTTTGTTTTCGTTTTTGTTTTCGTTTTTGTTTTCGTTTTTGTTTTCGTTTTTGTTTTCGTTTTTGTTTTCGTTTTTGTTTTCTTTTTTGTTTTCGTTTTTGTTTTCGTTTTTGTTTTCGTTTTTGTTTTCGTTTTTGTTTTCGTTTTTGTTTTCGTTTTTGTTTTCGTTTTTGTTTTCGTTTTTGTTTTCGTTTTTGATTTCGTTTTTGTTTTCGTTTTTGTTTTCGTTTTTGTTTTCGTTTTTGTTTTCGTTTTTGTTTTCGTTTTTGTTTTCGTTTTTGTTTTCGTGTTTGTTTTCGTTTTTGTTTTCGTTTTTGTTTTCGTTTTTGTTTTTGTTTTCGTTTTTGTTTTTGTTTTTGTCCTTGTTTCTGTCCTTGTCTTTGTCTTAATTGGTTTTTGTTTGTACGAGACTAAGTCCAGCGGCATAATGCTCTTCGATCGCACACGACCAAGTCCAGCGGCGTGTCGCTCCTAGGGCTGTTGCGAATACTTAAAAGTCCCTACGGTCAAAATCATTGGGTTGCGACTCACCTTTACGAGTTGCTCGCTCGCTGCGCTCGCTCGGAATGTTATAGCCTTACCTAAAACCAATCCACCTTGCGTTCGTTTTTCGAAAAGCCCGCGATTTTCCGATAATTTACAGACGCGCGGGATCGGTTTTGAGGTTAGGCTAGTTTTATAAGAGCGAGCGAAGCGAGCGAGAAGCTACATCAATTCCCGCGCTATAGTTATATATCAAATGTTCTTTACTAACAATTCTCACCGATCGAAAGAAAGTTTCTGATTTGATAGAAGAATAACAGATATGTTTCGCTAGGTACGCGATTCGTGCTGATCGATGTATCTCGATGATGTTTTTGTTTTCGTTTTTGTTTTCGTTTTTGTTTTCGTTTTTGTTTTCGTTTTTGTTTTCGTTTTTGTTTTCGTTTTTGTTTTCGTTTTTGTTTTCGTTTTTGTTTTCGTTTTTGTTTTCGTTTTTGTTTTCGTTTTTGTTTTCGTTTTTGTTTTCGTTTTTGTTTTCGTTTTTGTTTTCGTTTTTGTTTTCGTTTTTGTTTTCGTTTTCGTTTTTGTTTTCGTTTTTGTTTTCGTTTGTGTTTTTGTTTTCGTTTTTGTTTTCGTTTTTGTTTTCGTTTTTGTTTTCGTTTTTGTTTTCGTTTTTGTTTTCGTTTTTGTTTTCGTGTTTGTTTTCGTTTTTGTTTTCGTTTTTGTTTTCGTTTTTGTTTTCGTTTTTGTTTTCGTTCTTGTTTTCGTTTTTGTTTTCGTTTTTGTTTTCGTTTTCGTTTTTGTTTTTGTTTTCGTTTTTGTTTTCGTTTTTGTTTTCGTTTTTGTTTTCGTTTTTGATTTCGTTTTTGTTTTCGTTTTTGTTTTCGTTTTTGTTTTCGTTTTTGTTTTCGTTTTTGTTTTCGTTTTTGTTTTCGTTTTTGTTTTCGTTTTCGTTTTTGTTTTCGTTTTTGTTTTCGTTTTTGTTTTCGTTTTTGTTTTCGTGTTTGTTTTCGTGTTTGTTTTCGTTTTTGTTTTCGTTTTTGTTTTCGTTTTTGTTTTCGTTTTCGTTTTTGTTTTCGTTTTTGTTTTTGTTTTCCTTTTCGTTTTTGTTTGTGTTTTTGTTTTCGTGTTTGTTTTCGTTTTTGTTTTCGTTTTTGTTTTCGTTTTTGTTTTCGTTTTTGTTTTCGTTTTTGTTTTCGTTTTTGTTTTCGTTTTTGTTTTCGTTTTTGTTTTCGTTTTTGTTTTCGTTTTTGTTTTCGTTTTTGTTTTCGTTTTTGTTTTCGTTTTTGATTTCGTTTTTGTTTTCGTTTTTGTTTTCGTTTTTGTTTTCGTTTTTGTTTTCGTTTTTGTTTTCGTTTTTGTTTTCGTTTTTGTTTTCGTTTTTGTTTTCGTTTTTGTTTTCGTGTTTGTTTTCGTTTTTGTTTTCGTTTTCGTTTTCGTTTTCGTTTTCGTTTTTGTTTTCGTTTTTGTTTTTGTTTTTGTTTTTGTTTTCGTTTTTGTTTTTGTTTTTGTCCTTGTTTCTGTCCTTGTCTTTGTCTTAATTGGTTTTTGTTTGTACGAGACTAAGTCCAGCGGCATAATGCTCTTCGATCGCACACGACCAAGTCCAGCGGCGTGTCGCTCCTAGGGCTGTTGCGAATACTTAAAAGTCCCTACGGTCAAAATCATTGGGTTGCGACTCACCTTTACGAGTTGCTCGCTCGCTGCGCTCGCTCGGAATGTTATAGCCTTACCTAAAACCAATCCACCTTGCGTTCGTTTTTCGAAAAGACCGCGATTTTCCGATAATTTACAGACGCGCGGGATCGGTTTTGAGGTTAGGCTAGTTTTATAAGAGCGAGCGAAGCGAGCGAGAAGCTACATCAATTCCCGCGCTATAGTTATATATCAAATGTTCTTTACTAACAATTCTCACCGATCGAAAGAAAGTTTCTGATTTGATAGAAGAATAACAGATATGTTTCGCTAGGTACGCGATTCGTGCTGATCGATGTATCTCGATGATGTTTTTGTTTTCGTTTTTGTTTTCGTTTTTGTTTTCGTTTTTGTTTTCGTTTTTGTTTTCGTTTTTGTTTTCGTTTTTGTTTTCGTTTTTGTTTTCGTTTTTGTTTTCGTGTTTGTTTTCGTTTTTGTTTTCGTTTTTGTTTTCGTTTTTGTTTTCGTTTTTGTTTTCGTTCTTGTTTTCGTTTTTGTTTTCGTTTTTGTTTTCGTTTTCGTTTTTGTTTTTGTTTTCGTTTTTGTTTTCGTTTTTGTTTTCGTTTTTGTTTTCGTTTTTGATTTCGTTTTTGTTTTCGTTTTTGTTTTCGTTTTTGTTTTCGTTTTTGTTTTCGTTTTTGTTTTCGTTTTTGTTTTCGTTTTTGTTTTCGTTTTCGTTTTTGTTTTCGTTTTTGTTTTCGTTTTTGTTTTCGTTTTTGTTTTCGTGTTTGTTTTCGTGTTTGTTTTCGTTTTTGTTTTCGTTTTTGTTTTCGTTTTTGTTTTCGTTTTCGTTTTTGTTTTCGTTTTTGTTTTTGTTTTCCTTTTCGTTTTTGTTTGTGTTTTTGTTTTTGTTTTCGTTTTTGTTTTCGTTTTTGTTTTCGTTTTTGTTTTCGTTTTTGTTTTCGTTTTTGTTTTCGTTTTTGTTTTCGTTTTTGTTTTCGTTTTTGTTTTCGTTTTTGTTTTCGTTTTTGTTTTCGTTTTTGTTTTCGTTTTTGTTTTCGTTTTTGATTTCGTTTTTGTTTTCGTTTTTGTTTTCGTTTTTGTTTTCGTTTTTGTTTTCGTTTTTGTTTTCGTTTTTGTTTTCGTTTTTGTTTTCGTTTTTGTTTTCGTTTTTGTTTTCGTTTTTGTTTTCGTGTTTGTTTTCGTTTTTGTTTTCGTTTTCGTTTTCGTTTTCGTTTTCGTTTTCGTTTTCGTTTTCGTTTTTGTTTTCGTTTTTGTTTTTGTTTTTGTTTTTGTTTTCGTTTTTGTTTTTGTTTTTGTCCTTGTTTCTGTCCTTGTCTTTGTCTTAATTGGTTTTTGTTTGTACGAGACTAAGTCCAGCGGCATAATGCTCTTCGATCGCACAAGACCAAGTCCAGCGGCGTGTCGCTCCTAGGGCTGTTGCGAATACTTAAAAGTCCCTACGGTCAAAATCATTGGGTTGCGACTCACCTTTACGAGTTGCTCGCTCGCTGCGCTCGCTCGGAATGTTATAGCCTTACCTAAAACCAATCCACCTTGCGTTCGTTTTTCGAAAAGACCGCGATTTTCCGATAATTTACAGACGCGCGGGATCGGTTTTGAGGTTAGGCTAGTTTTATAAGAGCGAGCGAAGCGAGCGAGAAGCTACATCAATTCCCGCGCTATAGTTATATATCAAATGTTCTTTACTAACAATTCTCACCGATCGAAAGAAAGTTTCTGATTTGATAGAAGAATAACAGATATGTTTCGCTAGGTACGCGATTCGTGCTGATCGATGTATCTCGATGATGTTGTTGTTTTCGTTTTTGTTTTCGTTTTTGTTTTCGTTTTTGTTTTCGTTTTTCTTTTCGTGTTTGTTTTCGTTTTTGTTTTCGTTTTTGTTTTTGTTTTCCTTTTCGTTTTTGTTTGTGTTTTTGTTTTCGTTTTTGTTTTCGTTTTTGTTTTCGTTTTTGTTTTCGTTTTTGTTTTCGTTTTTGTTTTCGTTTTCGTTTTTGTTTTCGTTTTTGTTTTCGTTTTTGTTTTTGTTTTCCTTTTCGTTTTTGTTTGTGTTTTTGTTTTCGTTTTTGTTTTCGTTTTTGTTTTCGTTTTTGTTTTCGTTTTTGTTTTCGTTTTTGTTTTCGTTTTTGTTTTTGTTTTCGTTTTTGTTTTCGTTTTTGTTTTTATTTTCCTTTTCGTTTTTGTTTTCGTTTTTGTTTTCGTTTTTGTTTTCGTTTTTGTTTTCGTTTTTGATTTCGTTTTTGTTTTCGTTTTTGTTTTCGTTTTTGTTTTCGTTTTTGTTTTCGTTTTTGTTTTCGTGTTTGTTTTCGTTTTTGTTTTCGTTTTTGTTTTCGTTTTTGTTTTTGTTTTCGTTTTTGTTTTTGTTTTTGTCCTTGTTTCTGTCCTTGTCTTTGTCTTAATTGGTTTTTGTTTGTACGAGACTAAGTCCAGCGGCATAATGCTCTTCGATCGCACACGACCAAGTCCAGCGGCGTGTCGCTCCTAGGGCTGTTGCGAATACTTAAAAGTCCCTACGGTCAAAATCATTGGGTTGCGACTCACCTTTACGAGTTGCTCGCTCGCTGCGCTCGCTCGGAATGTTATAGCCTTACCTAAAACCAATCCACCTTGCGTTCGTTTTTCGAAAAGACCGCGATTTTCCGATAATTTACAGACGCGCGGGATCGGTTTTGAGGTTAGGCTAGTTTTATAAGAGCGAGCGAAGCGAGCGAGAAGCTACATCAATTCCCGCGCTATAGTTATATATCAAATGTTCTTTACTAACAATTCTCACCGATCGAAAGAAAGTTTCTGATTTGATAGAAGAATAACAGATATGTTTCGCTAGGTACGCGATTCGTGCTGATCGATGTATCTCGATGATGTTTTTGTTTTCGTTTTTGTTTTCGTTTTTGTTTTCGTTTTTGTTTTCGTTTTTCTTTTCGTGTTTGTTTTCGTTTTTGTTTTCGTTTTTGTTTTTGTTTTCCTTTTCGTTTTTGTTTGTGTTTTTGTTTTCGTTTTTGTTTTCGTTTTTGTTTTCGTTTTTGTTTTCGTTTTTGTTTTTGTTTTCGTTTTTGTTTTCGTTTTTGTTTTCGTTTTTGTTTTCGTTTTTGTTTTCGTTTTTGTTTTCGTTTTTGTTTTCGTTTTTGTTTTTGTTTTCCTTTTCGTTTTTGTTTGTGTTTTTGTTTTCGTTTTTGTTTTCGTTTTTGTTTTCGTTTTTGTTTTCGTTTTTGTTTTCGTTTTTGTTTTCGTGTTTGTTTTCGTTTTTGTTTTCGTTTTTGTTTTCGTTTTTGTTTTCGTTTTTGATTTCGTTTTTGTTTTCGTTTTTGTTTTCGTTTTTGTTTTCGTTTTTGTTTTCGTTTTTGTTTTCGTTTTTGTTTTCGTTTTTGTTTTCGTGTTTGTTTTCGTTTTTGTTTTCGTTTTTGTTTTCGTTTTTGTTTTCGTGTTTGTTTTCGTTTTTGTTTTCGTTTTTGTTTTCGTTTTTGTTTTCGTTTTTGTTTTCGTTTTTGTTTTCGTTTTTGTTTTCGTTTTGTTTTCGTTTTCGTTTTCGTTTTTGTTTTCTTTTTTGTTTTCGTTTTTGTTTTCGTTTTTGTTTTCGTTTTTGTTTTCGTTTTTGTTTTCGTTTTTGTTTTCTTTTTTGTTTTCGTTTTTGTTTTCGTTTTTGTTTTCGTTTTTGTTTTCGTTTTTGTTTTCGTTTTTGTTTTCGTTTTTGTTTTCGTTTTTGTTTTCGTTTTTGTTTTCGTTTTTGTTTTCGTTTTTGTTTTCGTTTTTGTTTTCGTTTTTGTTTTCGTGTTTGTTTTCGTTTTTGTTTTCGTTTTTGTTTTCGTTTTTGTTTTTGTTTTCGTTTTTGTTTTTGTTTTTGTCCTTGTTTCTGTCCTTGTCTTTGTCTTAATTGGTTTTTGTTTGTACGAGACTAAGTCCAGCGGCATAATGCTCTTCGATCGCACACGACCAAGTCCAGCGGCGTGTCGCTCCTAGGGCTGTTGCGAATACTTAAAAGTCCCTACGGTCAAAATCATTGGGTTGCGACTCACCTTTACGAGTTGCTCGCTCGCTGCGCTCGCTCGGAATGTTATAGCCTTACCTAAAACCAATCCACCTTGCGTTCGTTTTTCGAAAAGACCGCGATTTTCCGATAATTTACAGACGCGCGGGATCGGTTTTGAGGTTAGGCTAGTTTTATAAGAGCGAGCGAAGCGAGCGAGAAGCTACATCAATTCCCGCGCTATACTTATATATCAAATGTTCTTTACTAACAATTCTCACCGATCGAAAGAAAGTTTCTGATTTGATAGAAGAATAACAGATATGTTTCGCTAGGTACGCGATTCGTGCTGATCGATGTATCTCGATGATGTTTTTGTTTTCGTTTTTGTTTTCGTTTTTGTTTTCGTTTTTGTTTTCGTTTTTGTTTTCGTTTTTGTTTTCGTTTTTGTTTTCGTTTTTGTTTTCGTTTTTGTTTTCGTTTTTGTTTTCGTTTTTGTTTTCGTTTTTGTTTTCGTTTTTGTTTTCGTTTTTGTTTTCGTTTTTGTTTTCGTTTTTGTTTTCGTTTTTGTTTTCGTTTTCGTTTTTGTTTTCGTTTTTGTTTTCGTTTGTGTTTTTGTTTTCGTTTTTGTTTTCGTTTTTGTTTTCGTTTTTGTTTTCGTTTTTGTTTTCGTTTTTGTTTTCGTTTTTGTTTTCGTGTTTGTTTTCGTTTTTGTTTTCGTTTTTGTTTTCGTTTTTGTTTTCGTTTTTGTTTTCGTTCTTGTTTTCGTTTTTGTTTTCGTTTTTGTTTTCGTTTTCGTTTTCGTTTTTGTTTTTGTTTTCGTTTTTGTTTTCGTTTTTGTTTTCGTTTTTGTTTTCGTTTTTGATTTCGTTTTTGTTTTCGTTTTTGTTTTCGTTTTTGTTTTCGTTTTTGTTTTCGTTTTTGTTTTCGTTTTTGTTTTCGTTTTTGTTTTCGTTTTCGTTTTTGTTTTCGTTTTTGTTTTCGTTTTTGTTTTCGTTTTTGTTTTCGTGTTTGTTTTCGTGTTTGTTTTCGTTTTTGTTTTCGTTTTTGTTTTCGTTTTTGTTTTCGTTTTCGTTTTTGTTTTCGTTTTTGTTTTTGTTTTCCTTTTCGTTTTTGTTTGTGTTTTTGTTTTCGTGTTTGTTTTCGTTTTTGTTTTCGTTTTTGTTTTCGTTTTTGTTTTCGTTTTTGTTTTCGTTTTTGTTTTCGTTTTTGTTTTCGTTTTTGTTTTCGTTTTTGTTTTCGTTTTTGTTTTCGTTTTTGTTTTCGTTTTTGTTTTCGTTTTTGTTTTCGTTTTTGATTTCGTTTTTGTTTTCGTTTTTGTTTTCGTTTTTGTTTTCGTTTTTGTTTTCGTTTTTGTTTTCGTTTTTGTTTTCGTTTTTGTTTTCGTTTTTGTTTTCGTTTTTGTTTTCGTTTTTGTTTTCGTGTTTGTTTTCGTTTTTGTTTTCGTTTTCGTTTTCGTTTTCGTTTTCGTTTTCGTTTTTGTTTTCGTTTTTGTTTTTGTTTTTGTTTTTGTTTTCGTTTTTGTTTTTGTTTTTGTCCTTGTTTCTGTCCTTGTCTTTGTCTTAATTGGTTTTTGTTTGTACGAGACTAAGTCCAGCGGCATAATGCTCTTCGATCGCACAAGACCAAGTCCAGCGGCGTGTCGCTCCTAGGGCTGTTGCGAATACTTAAAAGTCCCTACGGTCAAAATCATTGGGTTGCGACTCACCTTTACGAGTTGCTCGCTCGCTGCGCTCGCTCGGAATGTTATAGCCTTACCTAAAACCAATCCACCTTGCGTTCGTTTTTCGAAAAGACCGCGATTTTCCGATAATTTACAGACGCGCGGGATCGGTTTTGAGGTTAGGCTAGTTTTATAAGAGCGAGCGAAGCGAGCGAGAAGCTACATCAATTCCCGCGCTATAGTTATATATCAAATGTTCTTTACTAACAATTCTCACCGATCGAAAGAAAGTTTCTGATTTGATAGAAGAATAACAGATATGTTTCGCTAGGTACGCGATTCGTGCTGATCGATGTATCTCGATGATGTTGTTGTTTTCGTTTTTGTTTTCGTTTTTGTTTTCGTTTTTGTTTTCGTTTTTCTTTTCGTGTTTGTTTTCGTTTTTGTTTTCGTTTTTGTTTTCGTTTTTGTTTTCGTTTTTGTTTTCGTTTTTGTTTTCGTTTTTGTTTTCGTTTTTGTTTTCGTTTTTGTTTTCGTTTTTGTTTTTGTTTTCGTTTTTGTTTTCGTTTTTGTTTTCGTTTTTGTTTTCGTTTTTGTTTTCGTTTTTGTTTTCGTTTTCGTTTTTGTTTTCGTTTTTGTTTTCGTTTTTGTTTTTGTTTTCCTTTTCGTTTTTGTTTGTGTTTTTGTTTTCGTTTTTGTTTTCGTTTTTGTTTTCGTTTTTGTTTTCGTTTTTGTTTTCGTTTTTGTTTTCGTGTTTGTTTTCGTTTTTGTTTTCGTTTTTGTTTTCGTTTTTGATTTCGTTTTTGTTTTCGTTTTTGTTTTCGTTTTTGTTTTCGTTTTTGTTTTCATTTTTGTTTTCGTTTTTGTTTTCGTTTTTGTTTTCGTGTTTGTTTTCGTTTTTGTTTTCGTTTTTGTTTTCGTTTTTGTTTTCGTTTTTGTTTTCGTTTTTGTTTTCGTTTTTGTTTTCGTTTTTGTTTTCGTTTTTGTTTTCGTTTTTGTTTTCGTTTTTGTTTTCGTTTTTGTTTTCGTTTTTGTTTTCGTTTTGTTTTCGTTTTCGTTTTCGTTTTTGTTTTCTTTTTTGTTTTCGTTTTTGTTTTCGTTTTTGTTTTCGTTTTTGTTTTCGTTTTTGTTTTCTTTTTTGTTTTCGTTTTTGTTTTCGTTTTTGTTTTCGTTTTTGTTTTCGTTTTTGTTTTCGTTTTTGTTTTCGTTTTTGTTTTCGTTTTTGTTTTCGTTTTTGTTTTCGTTTTTGTTTTCGTTTTTGTTTTTGTTTTCGTTTTTGTTTTCGTTTTTGTTTTTATTTTCCTTTTCGTTTTTGTTTGTGTTTTTGTTTTCGTTTTTGTTTTCGTTTTTGTTTTCGTTTTTGATTTCGTTTTTGTTTTCGTTTTTGTTTTCGTTTTTGTTTTTCGTTTTTGTTTTCGTTTTTGTTTTCGTTTTTGTTTTCGTTTTTGTTTTCGTGTTTGTTTTCGTTTTTGTTTTCGTTTTTGTTTTCGTTTTTGTTTTTGTTTTCGTTTTTGTTTTTGTTTTTGTCCTTGTTTCTGTCCTTGTCTTTGTCTTAATTGGTTTTTGTTTGTACGAGACTAAGTCCAGCGGCATAATGCTCTTCGATCCCACACGACCAAGTCCAGCGGCGTGTCGCTCCTAGGGCTGTTGCGAATACTTAAAAGTCCCTACGGTCAAAATCATTGGGTTGCGACTCACCTTTACGAGTTGCTCGCTCGCTGCGCTCGCTCGGAATGTTATAGCCTTACCTAAAACCAATCCACCTTGCGTTCGTTTTTCGAAAAGACCGCGATTTTCCGATAATTTACAGACGCGCGGGATCGGTTTTGAGGTTAGGCTAGTTTTATAAGAGCGAGCGAAGCGAGCGAGAAGCTACATCAATTCCCGCGCTATAGTTATATATCAAATGTTCTTTACTAACAATTCTCACCGATCGAAAGAAAGTTTCTGATTTGATAGAAGAATAACAGATATGTTTCGCTAGGTACGCGATTCGTGCTGATCGATGTATCTCGATGATGTTTTTGTTTTCGTTTTTGTTTTCGTTTTTGTTTTCGTTTTTGTTTTCGTTTTTCTTTTCGTGTTTGTTATCGTTTTTGTTTTCGTTTTTGTTTTTGTTTTCCTTTTCGTTTTTGTTTGTGTTTTTGTTTTCGTTTTTGTTTTCGTTTTTGTTTTCGTTTTTGTTTTCGTTTTTGTTTTTGTTTTCGTTTTTGTTTTCGTTTTTGTTTTCGTTTTTGTTTTCGTTTTTGTTTTCGTTTTTGTTTTCGTTTTTGTTTTCGTTTTTGTTTTTGTTTTCCTTTTCGTTTTTGTTTGTGTTTTTGTTTTCGTTTTTGTTTTCGTTTTTGTTTTCGTTTTTGTTTTCGTTTTTGTTTTCGTTTTTGTTTTCGTGTTTGTTTTCGTTTTTGTTTTCGTTTTTGTTTTCGTTTTTGTTTTTGTTTTCGTTTTTGTTTTTGTTTTTGTCCTTGTTTCTGTCCTTGTCTTTGTCTTAATTGGTTTTTGTTTGTACGAGACTAAGTCCAGCGGCATAATGCTCTTCGATCCCACACGACCAAGTCCAGCGGCGTGTCGCTCCTAGGGCTGTTGCGAATACTTAAAAGTCCCTACGGTCAAAATCATTGGGTTGCGACTCACCTTTACGAGTTGCTCGCTCGCTGCGCTCGCTCGGAATGTTATAGCCTTACCTAAAACCAATCCACCTTGCGTTCGTTTTTCGAAAAGACCGCGATTTTCCGATAATTTACAGACGCGCGGGATCGGTTTTGAGGTTAGGCTAGTTTTATAAGAGCGAGCGAAGCGAGCGAGAAGCTACATCAATTCCCGCGCTATAGTTATATATCAAATGTTCTTTACTAACAATTCTCACCGATCGAAAGAAAGTTTCTGATTTGATAGAAGAATAACAGATATGTTTCGCTAGGTACGCGATTCGTGCTGATCGATGTATCTCGATGATGTTTTTGTTTTCGTTTTTGTTTTCGTTTTTGTTTTCGTTTTTGTTTTCGTTTTTCTTTTCGTGTTTGTTATCGTTTTTGTTTTCGTTTTTGTTTTTGTTTTCCTTTTCGTTTTTGTTTGTGTTTTTGTTTTCGTTTTTGTTTTCGTTTTTGTTTTCGTTTTTGTTTTCGTTTTTGTTTTTGTTTTCGTTTTTGTTTTCGTTTTTGTTTTCGTTTTTGTTTTCGTTTTTGTTTTCGTTTTTGTTTTCGTTTTTGTTTTCGTTTTTGTTTTTGTTTTCCTTTTCGTTTTTGTTTGTGTTTTTGTTTTCGTTTTTGTTTTCGTTTTTGTTTTCGTTTTTGTTTTCGTTTTTGTTTTCGTTTTTGTTTTCGTTTTTGTTTTCGTGTTTGTTTTCGTTTTTGTTTTCGTTTTTGTTTTCGTTTTTGTTTTCGTTTTTGATTTCGTTTTTGTTTTCGTTTTTGTTTTCGTTTTTGTTTTCGTTTTTGTTTTCGTTTTTGTTTTCGTTTTTGTTTTCGTTTTTGTTTTCGTGTTTGTTTTCGTTTTTGTTTTCGTTTTTGTTTTCGTTTTTGTTTTCGTTTTTGTTTTCGTTTTTGTTTTCGTTTTTGTTTTCGTTTTTGTTTTCGTTTTTGTTTTCGTTTTTGTTTTCGTTTTTGTTTTCGTTTTGTTTTCGTTTTCGTTTTCGTTTTTGTTTTCGTTTTTGTTTTCGTTTTTGTTTTCGTTTTTGTTTTCGTTTTTGTTTTCGTTTTTGTTTTCGTTTTTGTTTTCGTTTTTGTTTTCGTTTTTGTTTTCGTTTTTGTTTTCGTTTTTGTTTTTGTTTTCTTTTTTGTTTTCGTTTTTGTTTTCGTTTTTGTTTTCGTTTTTGTTTTCGTTTTTGTTTTCGTTTTTGTTTTCGTTTTTGTTTTCGTTTTTGTTTTCGTTTTTGTTTTCGTTTTTGTTTTTGTTTTCGTTTTTGTTTTCGTTTTTGTTTTTGTTTTCCTTTTCGTTTTTGTTTGTGTTTTTGTTTTCGTTTTTGTTTTCGTTTTTGTTTTTGTTTTTGTTTTCGTTTTTGTTTTCGTGTTTGTTTTCGTTTTTGTTTCCGTTTTTGTTTTCGTTTTTGTTTTTGTTTTTGTTTTTGTTTTCGTTTTTGTTTTCGTTTTCGTTTTTGTTTTTGTTTTTGTTTTCCTTTTCGTTTTTGTTTGTGTTTTTGTTTTCGTTTTTGTTTTCGTTTTTGTTTTCGTTTTTGTTTTCGTTTTTGTTTTCGTTTTTGTTTTCGTGTTTGTTTTCGTTTTTGTTTTCGTTTTTGTTTTCGTTTTTGTTTTCGTTTTTGTTTTCGTTTTTGTTTTCGTTTTTGTTTTCGTTTTTGTTTTCGTTTTTGTTTTCGTTTTTGTTTTTGTTTTCGTTTTTGTTTTCGTTTTTGTTTTTGTTTTCGTTTTTGTTTTCGTTTTTGTTTTCGTGTTTGTTTTCGTTTTTGTTTTCGTTTTTGTTTTCGTTTTTGTTTTTGTTTTCGTTTTTGTTTTTGTTTTTGTCCTTGTTTCTGTCCTTGTCTTTGTCTTAATTGGTTTTTGTTTGTACGAGACTAAGTCCAGCGGCATAATGCTCTTCGATCGCACACGACCAAGTCCAGCGGCGTGTCGCTCCTAGGGCTGTTGCGAATACTTAAAAGTCCCTACGGTCAAAATCATTGGGTTGCGACTCACCTTTACGAGTTGCTCGCTCGCTCCGCTCGCTCGGAATGTTATAGCCTTACCTAAAACCAATCCACCTTGCGTTCGTTTTTCGAAAAGACCGCGATTTTCCGATAATTTACAGACGCGCGGGATCGGTTTTGAGGTTAGGCTAGTTTTATAAGAGCGAGCGAAGCGAGCGAGAAGCTACATCAATTCCCGCGCTATAGTTATATATCAAATGTTCTTTACTAACAATTCTCACCGATCGAAAGAAAGTTTCTGATTTGATAGAAGAATAACAGATATGTTTCGCTAGGTACGCGATTCGTGCTGATCGATGTATCTCGATGATGTTTTTGTTTTCGTTTTTGTTTTCGTTTTTGTTTTCGTTTTTGTTTTCGTTTTTGTTTTCGTTTTTGTTTTCGTTTTTGTTTTCGTTTTTGTTTTCGTTTTTGTTTTCGTTTTTGTTTTCGTTTTTGTTTTCGTGTTTGTTTTCGTTTTTGTTTTCGTTTTTGTTTTCTTTTTTGTTTTCGTTTTTGTTTTCGTTTTTGTTTTCGTTTTTGTTTTCGTTTTTGTTTTCGTTTTTGTTTTCGTTTTTGTTTTCGTTTTTGTTTTCGTTTTTGTTTTCGTTTTTGATTTCGTTTTTGTTTTCGTTTTTGTTTTCGTTTTTGTTTTCGTTTTTGTTTTCGTTTTTGTTTTCGTTTTTGTTTTCGTTTTTGTTTTCGTGTTTGTTTTCGTTTTTGTTTTCGTTTTTGTTTTCGTTTTTGTTTTTGTTTTCGTTTTTGTTTTTGTTTTTGTCCTTGTTTCTGTCCTTGTCTTTGTCTTAATTGGTTTTTGTTTGTACGAGACTAAGTCCAGCGGCATAATGCTCTTCGATCGCACACGACCAAGTCCAGCGGCGTGTCGCTCCTAGGGCTGTTGCGAATACTTAAAAGTCCCCACGGTCAAAATCATTGGGTTGCGACTCACCTTTACGAGTTGCTCGCTCGCTGCGCTCGCTCGGAATGTTATAGCCTTACCTAAAACCAATCCACCTTGCGTTCGTTTTTCGAAAAGACCGCGATTTTCCGATAATTTACAGACGCGCGGGATCGGTTTTGAGGTTAGGCTAGTTTTATAAGAGCGAGCGAAGCGAGCGAGAAGCTACATCAATTCCCGCGCTATAGTTATATATCAAATGTTCTTTACTAACAATTCTCACCGATCGAAAGAAAGTTTCTGATTTGATAGAAGAATAACAGATATGTTTCGCTAGGTACGCGATTCGTGCTGATCGATGTATCTCGATGATGTTTTTGTTTTCGTTTTTGTTTTCGTTTTTGTTTTCGTTTTTGTTTTCGTTTTTGTTTTCGTTTTTGTTTTCGTTTTTGTTTTCGTTTTTGTTTTCGTTTTTGTTTTCGTTTTTGTTTTCGTTTTTGTTTTCGTTTTTGTTTTCGTTTTTGTTTTCGTTTTTGTTTTCGTTTTTGTTTTCGTTTTCGTTTTTGTTTTCGTTTTTGTTTTCGTTTGTGTTTTTGTTTTCGTTTTTGTTTTCGTTTTTGTTTTCGTTTTTGTTTTCGTTTTTGTTTTCGTTTTTGTTTTCGTTTTTGTTTTCGTGTTTGTTTTCGTTTTTGTTTTCGTTTTTGTTTTCGTTTTTGTTTTCGTTTTTGTTTTCGTTCTTGTTTTCGTTTTTGTTTTCGTTTTTGTTTTCGTTTTCGTTTTCGTTTTCGTTTTTGTTTTTGTTTTCGTTTTTGTTTTCGTTTTTGTTTTCGTTTTTGTTTTCGTTTTTGATTTCGTTTTTGTTTTCGTTTTTGTTTTCGTTTTTGTTTTCGTTTTTGTTTTCGTTTTTGTTTTCGTTTTTGTTTTCGTTTTTGTTTTCGTTTTCGTTTTTGTTTTCGTTTTTGTTTTCGTTTTTGTTTTCGTGTTTGTTTTCGTGTTTGTTTTCGTTTTTGTTTTCGTTTTTGTTTTCGTTTTTGTTTTCGTTTTCGTTTTTGTTTTCGTTTTTGTTTTTGTTTTCCTTTTCGTTTTTGTTTGTGTTTTTGTTTTCGTGTTTGTTTTCGTTTTTGTTTTCGTTTTTGTTTTCGTTTTTGTTTTCGTTTTTGTTTTCGTTTTTGTTTTCGTTTTTGTTTTCGTTTTTGTTTTCGTTTTTGTTTTCGTTTTTGTTTTCGTTTTTGTTTTCGTTTTTGTTTTCGTTCTTGTTTTCGTGTTTGTTTTCGTTTTTGTTTTCGTTTTCGTTTTCGTTTTTGTTTTTGTTTTCGTTTTTGTTTTCGTTTTTGTTTTCGTTTTTGTTTTCGTTTTTGATTTCGTTTTTGTTTTCGTTTTTGTTTTCGTTTTTGTTTTCGTTTTTGTTTTCGTTTTTGTTTTCGTTTTTGTTTTCGTTTTTGTTTTCGTTTTCGTTTTTGTTTTCGTTTTTGTTTTCGTTTTTGTTTTCGTTTTTGTTTTCGTGTTTGTTTTCGTGTTTGTTTTCGTTTTTGTTTTCGTTTTTGTTTTCGTTTTTGTTTTCGTTTTCGTTTTTGTTTTCGTTTTTGTTTTTGTTTTCCTTTTCGTTTTTGTTTGTGTTTTTGTTTTCGTGTTTGTTTTCGTTTTTGTTTTCGTTTTTGTTTTCGTTTTTGTTTTCGTTTTTGTTTTCGTTTTTGATTTCGTTTTTGTTTTCGTTTTTGTTTTCGTTTTTGTTTTCGTTTTTGTTTTCGTTTTTGTTTTCGTTTTTGTTTTCGTTTTTGTTTTCGTGTTTGTTTTCGTTTTTGTTTTCGTTTTTGTTTTCGTTTTTGTTTTCGTTTTTGTTTTCGTTTTCGTTTTTGTTTTCGTTTTTGTTTTTGTTTTCCTTTTCGTTTTTGTTTGTGTTTTTGTTTTCGTGTTTGTTTTCGTTTTTGTTTTCGTTTTTGTTTTCGTTTTTGTTTTCGTTTTTGTTTTCGTTTTTGATTTCGTTTTTGTTTTCGTTTTTGTTTTCGTTTTTGTTTTCGTTTTTGTTTTCGTTTTTGTTTTCGTTTTTGTTTTCGTTTTTGTTTTCGTGTTTGTTTTCGTTTTTGTTTTCGTTTTTGTTTTCGTTTTTGTTTTCGTTTTTGTTTTCGTTTTTGTTTTCGTTTTTGTTTTCGTTTTTGTTTTCGTTTTTGTTTTCGTTTTTGTTTTCGTTTTTGTTTTCGTTTTTGTTTTCGTTTTTGTTTTCGTTTTTGTTTTCGTTTTTGTTTTCGTTTTTGTTTTCGTTTTGTTTTCGTTTTCGTTTTCGTTTTTGTTTTCTTTTTTGTTTTCGTTTTTGTTTTCGTTTTTGTTTTCGTTTTTGTTTTCGTTTTTGTTTTCTTTTTTGTTTTCGTATTTGTTTTCGTTTTTGTTTTCGTTTTTGTTTTCGTTTTTGTTTTCGTTTTTGTTTTCGTTTTTGTTTTCGTTTTTGTTTTCGTTTTTGTTTTCGTTTTTGTTTTTGTTTTCTTTTTTGTTTTCGTTTTTGTTTTCGTTTTTGTTTTCGTTTTTGTTTTCGTTTTTGTTTTCGTTTTTGTTTTCGTTTTTGTTTTCGTTTTTGTTTTCGTTTTTGTTTTCGTTTTTGTTTTTGTTTTCGTTTTTGTTTTCGTTTTTGTTTTTGTTTTCCTTTTCGTTTTTGTTTTCGTTTTTGTTTTCGTTTTTGTTTTCGTTTTTGTTTTCGTTTTTGTTTTCTTTTTTGTTTTCGTTTTTGTTTTCGTTTTTGTTTTCGTTTTTGTTTTCGTTTTTGTTTTCGTTTTTGTTTTCGTTTTTGTTTTCGTTTTTGTTTTCGTTTTTGTTTTCGTTTTTGTTTTCGTTTTTGTTTTTGTTTTCGTTTTTGTTTTCGTTTTTGTTTTTGTTTTCCTTTTCGTTTTTGTTTGTGTTTTTGTTTTCGTTTTTGTTTTCGTTTTTGTTTTCGTTTTTGATTTCGTTTTTGTTTTCGTTTTTGTTTTCGTTTTTGTTTTCGTTTTTGTTTTCGTTTTTGTTTTCGTTTTTGTTTTTGTTTTCTTTTTTGTTTTCGTTTTTGTTTTCGTTTTTGTTTTCGTTTTTGTTTTCGTTTTTGTTTTCGTTTTTGTTTTCGTTTTTGTTTTCGTTTTTGTTTTCGTTTTTGTTTTCGTTTTTGTTTTCGTTTTTGTTTTCGTTTTTGTTTTTGTTTTCGTTTTTGTTTTCGTTTTTGTTTTTGTTTTCCTTTTCGTTTTTGTTTGTGTTTTTGTTTTCGTTTTTGTTTTCGTTTTTGTTTTCGTTTTTGTTTTCGTTTTTGTTTTCGTTTTTGTTTTCGTGTTTGTTTTCGTTTTTGTTTTCGTTTTTGTTTTCGTTTTTGTTTTCGTTTTTGTTTTCGTTTTTGATTTCGTTTTTGTTTTCGTTTTTGTTTTCGTTTTTGTTTTCGTTTTTGTTTTCGTGTTTGTTTTCGTTTTTGTTTTCGTTTTTGTTTTCGTTTTCGTTTTTGTTTTCGTTTTTGTTTTCGTTTTTGTTTTTGTTTTCCTTTTCGTTTTTGTTTGTGTTTTTGTTTTCGTGTTTGTTTTCGTTTTTGTTTTCGTTTTTGTTTTCGTTTTTGTTTTCGTTTTTGTTTTCGTTTTTGTTTTCGTTTTTGTTTTCGTTTTTGTTTTCGTTTTTGTTTTCGTTTTTGTTTTCGTTTTTGTTTTCGTTTTTGTTTTCGTTTTTGTTTTCGTTTTTGTTTTCGTTTTTGTTTTCGTTTTTGTTTTCGTTTTTGTTTTCGTTTTTGTTTTCGTTTTTGTTTTCGTTTTTGTTTTCGTTTTTGTTTTCGTTTTTGTTTTCGTTTTTGTTTTTGTTTTCCTTTTCGTTTTTGTTTGTGTTTTTGTTTTCGTTTTTGTTTTCGTTTTTGTTTTCGTTTTTGTTTTCGTTTTTGTTTTCGTTTTTGTTTTCGTGTTTGTTTTCGTTTTTGTTTTCGTTTTTGTTTTCGTTTTTGTTTTCGTTTTTGATTTCGTTTTTGTTTTCGTTTTTGTTTTCGTTTTTGTTTTCGTTTTTGTTTTCGTTTTTGTTTTCGTTTTTGTTTTCGTTTTTGTTTTCGTGTTTGTTTTCGTTTTTGTTTTCGTTTTTGTTTTCGTTTTTGTTTTCGTTTTTGTTTTCGTTTTTGTTTTCGTTTTTGTTTTCGTTTTTGTTTTCGTTTTTGTTTTCGTTTTTGTTTTCGTTTTTGTTTTCGTTTTGTTTTCGTTTTCGTTTTCGTTTTTGTTTTCTTTTTTGTTTTCGTTTTTGTTTTCGTTTTTGTTTTCGTTTTTGTTTTCGTTTTTGTTTTCGTTTTTGTTTTCGTTTTTGTTTTCGTTTTTGTTTTCGTTTTTGTTTTCGTTTTTGTTTTCGTTTTTGTTTTCGTTTTTGTTTTCGTTTTTGTTTTCGTTTTTGTTTTCGTTTTTGTTTTCGTTTTTGTTTTTGTTTTCTTTTTTGTTTTCGTTTTTGTTTTCGTTTTTGTTTTCGTTTTTGTTTTCGTTTTTGTTTTCGTTTTTGTTTTCGTTTTTGTTTTCGTTTTTGTTTTCGTTTTTGTTTTCGTTTTTGTTTTTGTTTTCGTTTTTGTTTTCGTTTTTGTTTTTGTTTTCCTTTTCGTTTTTGTTTGTGTTTTTGTTTTCGTTTTTGTTTTCGTTTTTGTTTTCGTTTTTGTTTTCGTTTTTGTTTTCGTTTTTGTTTTCGTTTTTGTTTTCGTGTTTGTTTTCGTTTTTGTTTTCGTTTTCGTTTTCGTTTTTGTTTTCTTTTTTGTTTTCGTTTTTGTTTTCGTTTTTGTTTTCGTTTTTGTTTTTGTTTTTGTTTTTGTCCTTGTTTCTGTCCTTGTCTTTGTCTTAATTGGTTTTTGTTTGTACGAGACTAAGTCCAGCGGCATAATGCTCTTCGATCGCACACGACCAAGTCCAGCGGCGTGTCGCTCCTAGGGCTGTTGCGAATACTTAAAAGTCCCTACGGTCAAAATCATTGGGTTGCGACTCACCTTTACGAGTTGCTCGCTCGCTGCGCTCGCTCGGAATGTTATAGCCTTACCTAAAACCAATCCACCTTGCGTTCGTTTTTCGAAAAGACCGCGATTTCCGATAATTTACAGACGCGCGGGATCGGTTTTGAGGTTACGCTAGTTTTATAAGAGCGAGCGAAGCGAGCGAGAAGCTACATCAATTCCCGCGCTATAGTTATATATCAAATGTTCTTTACTAACAATTCTCACCGATCGAAAGAAAGTTTCTGATTTGATAGAAGAATAACAGATATGTTTCGCTAGGTACGCGATTCGTGCTGATCGATGTATCTCGATGATGTTGTTGTTTTCGTTTTTGTTTTCGTTTTTGTTTTCGTTTTTGTTTTCGTTTTTCTTTTCGTGTTTGTTTTCGTTTTTGTTTTCGTTTTTGTTTTCTTTTTTGTTTTCGTTTTTGATTTCGTTTTTGTTTTCTTTTTTGTTTTCGTTTTTGTTTTCGTTTTTGTTTTCGTTTTTGTTTTCGTTTTTGTTTCCGTTTTTGTTTTCGTTTTTGTTTTCGTTTTTGTTTTTGTTTTCGTTTTTGTTTTCGTTTTTGTTCTCGTTTTTGTTTTCGTTTTTGTTTTCGTTTTTGTTTTCGTTTTTGTTTTCGTTTTTGTTTTTGTTTTCGTTTTTGTTTTCGTTTTTGTTTTTGTTTTCCTTTTCGTTTTTGTTTTCGTTTTTGTTTTCGTTTTTGTTTTCGTTTTTGTTTTCGTTTTTGTTTTCGTTTTTGTTTTCGTGTTTGTTTTCGTTTTTGTTTTCGTTTTCGTTTTCGTTTTTGTTTTCTTTTTTGTTTTCGTTTTTGTTTTCGTTTTTGTTTTCGTTTTTGTTTTCGTTTTTGTTTTCGTTTTTGTTTTCGTTTTTGTTTTCGTTTTTGTTTTCGTTTTTGTTTTTGTTTTCGTTTTTGTTTTCGTTTTTGCTTTTGTTTTCCTTTTCGTTTTTGTTTTCGTTTTTGTTTTCGTTTTTGTTTTCGTTTTTGTTTTCGTTTTTGTTTTCGTTTTTGTTTTCGTTTTTGTTTTCGTGTTTGTTTTCGTTTTTGTTTTCGTTTTTGTTTTCTTTTTTGTTTTCGTTTTTGTTTTCGTTTTTGTTTTCGTTTTTGTTTTCGTTTTTGTTTTCGTTTTTGTTTTCGTTTTTGTTTTCGTTTTTGTTTTCGTTTTTGTTTTCTTTTTTGTTTTCGTTTTTGTTTTCGTTTTTGTTTTCGTTTTTGTTTTCGTTTTTGTTTTCGTTTTTGTTTTCGTTTTTGTTTTCGTTTTTGTTTTCGTTTTTGTTTTCGTGTTTGTTTTCGTTTTTGTTTTCGTTTTTGTTTTCTTTTTTGTTTTCGTTTTTGTTTTCGTTTTTGTTTTCGTTTTTGTTTTCGTTTTTGTTTTCGTTTTTGATTTCGTTTTTGTTTTCGTTTTTGTTTTCGTTTTTGTTTTCGTTTTTGTTTTCGTTTTTGTTTTCGTTTTTGTTTTCGTTTTTGTTTTCGTTTTCCTTTTCGTTTTTGTTTGTGTTTTTGTTTTTGTCCTTGTTTCTGTCCTTGTCTTTGTCTTAATTGGTTTTTGTTTGTACGAGACTAAGTCCAGCGGCATAATGCTCTTCGATCGCACACGACCAAGTCCAGCGGCGTGTCGCTCCTAGGGCTGTTGCGAATACTTAAAAGTCCCTACGGTCAAAATCATTGGGTTGCGACTCACCTTTACGAGTTGCTCGCTCGCTCCGCTCGCTCGGAATGTTATAGCCTTACCTAAAACCAATCCACCTTGCGTTCGTTTTTCGAAAAGACCGCGATTTTCCGATAATTTACAGACGCGCGGGATCGGTTTTGAGGTTAGGCTAGTTTTATAAGAGCGAGCGAAGCGAGCGAGAAGCTACATCAATTCCCGCGCTATAGTTATATATCAAATGTTCTTTACTAACAATTCTCACCGATCGAAAGAAAGTTTCTGATTTGATAGAAGAATAACAGATATGTTTCGCTAGGTACGCGATTCGTGCTGATCGATGTATCTCGATGATGTTTTTGTTTTCGTTTTTGTTTTCGTTTTTGTTTTCGTTTTTGTTTTCGTTTTTCTTTTCGTGTTTGTTTTCGTTTTTGTTTTCGTTTTTGTTTTCTTTTTTGTTTTCGTTTTTGTTTTCGTTTTTGTTTTCTTTTTTGTTTTCGTTTTTGTTTTCGTTTTTGTTTTCGTTTTCGTTTTCGTTTTCGTTTTCGTTTTCGTTTTCGTTTTCGTTTTCGTTTTCGTTTTCGTTTTCGTTTTCGTTTTCGTTTTCGTTTTCGTTTTCGTTTTCGTTTTCGTTTTCGTTTTCGTTTTCGTTTTTGTTTTCGTTTTTGTTTTCGTTTTTGTTTTCGTTTTTGTTTTCGTTTTCGTTTTTGTTTTCGTTTTTGTTTTCGTTTTTGTTTTCGTTTTTGTTTTCGTTTTTGTTTTCGTTTTTGTTTTCGTTTTTGTTTTCGTTTTTGTTTTTGTTTTCTTTTTTGTTTTCGTTTTTGTTTTCGTTTTTGTTTTCGTTTTTGTTTTCGTTTTTGTTTTTGTTTTCGTTTTTGTTTTCGTTTTTGTTTTTGTTTTCCTTTTCGTTTTTGTTTGTGTTTTTGTTTTCGTTTTTGTTTTCGTTTTTGTTTTCGTTTTTGTTTTCGTTTTTGTTTTCGTTTTTGTTTTCGTGTTTGTTTTCGTTTTTGTTTTCGTTTTTGTTTTCGTTTTTGTTTTCGTTTTTGATTTCGTTTTTGTTTTCGTTTTTGTTTTCGTTTTTGTTTTCGTTTTTGTTTTCGTGTTTGTTTTCGTTTTTGTTTTCGTTTTTGTTTTCGTTTTCGTTTTTGTTTTCGTTTTTGTTTTCGTTTTTGTTTTTGTTTTCCTTTTCGTTTTTGTTTGTGTTTTTGTTTTCGTGTTTGTTTTCGTTTTTGTTTTCGTTTTTGTTTTCGTTTTTGTTTTCGTTTTTGTTTTCGTTTTTGTTTTCGTTTTTGTTTTCGTTTTTGTTTTCGTTTTTGTTTTCGTTTTTGATTTCGTTTTTGTTTTCGTTTTTGTTTTTGTTTTCCTTTTCGTTTTTGTTTGTGTTTTTGTTTTCGTTTTTGTTTTCGTTTTTGTTTTCGTTTTTGTTTTCGTTTTTGTTTTCGTTTTTGTTTTCGTGTTTGTTTTCGTTTTTGTTTTCGTTTTTGTTTTCGTTTTTGTTTTCGTTTTTGTTTTCGTGTTTGTTTTCGTTTTTGTTTTCGTTTTCGTTTTCGTTTTTGTTTTCTTTTTTGTTTTCGTTTTTGTTTTCGTTTTTGTTTTCGTTTTTGTTTTCGTTTTTGTTTTCGTTTTTGTTTTTGTTTTCGTTTTTGTTTTTGTTTTTGTTTTCGTTTTTGTTTTCGTGTTTGTTTTCGTTTTTGTTTTCGTTTTTGTTTTCGTTTTTGTTTTTGTTTTTGTTTTCGTTTTTGTTTTCGTTTTCGTTTTTGTTTTTGTTTTTGTTTTCCTTTTCGTTTTTGTTTGTGTTTTTGTTTTCGTTTTTGTTTTCGTTTTTGTTTTCGTTTTTGTTTTCGTTTTTGTTTTCGTTTTTGTTTTCGTGTTTGTTTTCGTTTTTGTTTTCGTTTTTGTTTTCGTTTTTGTTTTCGTTTTTGTTTTCGTTTTTGTTTTCGTTTTTGTTTTCGTTTTTGTTTTCGTTTTTGTTTTCGTTTTTGATTTCGTTTTTGTTTTCGTTTTTGTTTTCGTTTTTGTTTTCGTTTTTGTTTTCGTTTTTGTTTTCGTTTTTGTTTTCGTTTTTGTTTTCGTTTTTGTTTTTGTTTTCGTTTTTGTTTTCGTTTTTGTTTTCGTTTTTGTTTTCGTTTTTGTTTTCGTTTTTGTTTTTGTTTTCCTTTTCGTTTTTGTTTGTGTTTTTGTTTTCGTTTTTGTTTTCGTTTTTGTTTTCGTTTTTGTTTTCGTTTTTGTTTTCGTTTTTGTTTTCGTTTTTGTTTTCGTTTTTGTTTTCGTTTTTGTTTTCGTTTTTGTTTTCGTTTTTGTTTTCATTTTTGTTTTCGTTTTTGTTTTCGTTTTTGTTTTCGTTTTTGTTTTCGTTTTTGTTTTCGTTTTTGTTTTTGTTTTTGTCCTTGTTTCTGTCCTTGTCTTTGTCTTAATTGGTTTTTGTTTGTACGAGACTAAGTCCAGCGGCATAATGCTCTTCGATCGCACACGACCAAGTCCAGCGGCGTGTCGCTCCTAGGGCTGTTGCGAATACTTAAAAGTCCCTACGGTCAAAATCATTGGGTTGCGACTCACCTTTACGAGTTGCTCGCTCGCTGCGCTCGCTCGGAATGTTATAGCCTTACCTAAAACCAATCCACCTTGCGTTCGTTTTTCGAAAAGACCGCGATTTTCCGATAATTTACAGACGCGCGGGATCGGTTTTGAGGTTAGGCTAGTTTTATAAGAGCGAGCGAAGCGAGCGAGAAGCTACATCAATTCCCGCGCTATAGTTATATATCAAATGTTCTTTACTAACAATTCTCACCGATCGAAAGAAAGTTTCTGATTTGATAGAAGAATAACAGATATGTTTCGCTAGGTACGCGATTCGTGCTGATCGATGTATCTCGATGATGTTTTTGTTTTCATTTTTGTTTTCGTTTTTGTTTTCGTTTTTGTTTTCGTTTTTGTTTTCGTTTTTGTTTTCGTTTTTGTTTTCGTTTTTGTTTTCGTTTTTGTTTTCGTTTTTGTTTTCGTTTTTGTTTTCGTGTTTGTTTTCGTTTTTGTTTTCGTTTTTGTTTTCGTTTTCGTTTTCGTTTTTGTTTTCTTTTTTGTTTTCGTTTTTGTTTTCGTTTTTGTTTTCGTTTTTGTTTTCGTTTTTGTTTTCGTTTTTGTTTTCGTTTTTGTTTTCGTTTTTGTTTTCGTGTTTGTTTTCGTTTTTGTTTTTGTTTTCGTTTTTGTTTTCGTTTTCGTTTTTGTTTTCGTTTTTGTTTTCGTTTTTGTTTTCGTTTTTGTTTTCGTTTTTGTTTTCGTTTTTGTTTTCGTTTTTGTTTTCGTTTTTGTTTTCGTTTTTGTTTTCGTTTTTGTTTTCGTTTTTGTTTTCGTTTTTGTTTTCGTTTTTGTTTTCGTTTTTGTTTTCGTTTTTGTTTTCGTTTTTGTTTTCGTTTTTGTTTTCGTTTTTGTTTTCGTTTTTGTTTTCGTTTTTGTTTTCGTTTTTGTTTTCGTTTTTGTTTTCGTTTTTGTTTTCGTTTTTGTTTTCGTTTTTGTTTTCGTTTTTGTTTTCGTTTTTGTTTTTGTTTTCGTTTTTGTTTTCGTATTTGTTTTCGTTTTTGTTTTCGTTTTTGTTTTCGTTTTTGTTTTCGTTTTTGTTTTCGTTTTTGTTTTCGTTTTTGATTTCGTTTTTGTTTTCGTTTTTGCTTTCGTTTTTGTTTTCGTTTTTGTTTTCGTTTTTGTTTTCGTTTTTGTTTTCGTTTTTGTTTTCGTTTTTGTTTTTGTTTTCGTTTTTGTTTTCGTTTTTGTTTTCGTTTTTGTTTTCGTTTTTGTTTTCGTTTTTGTTTTCGTTTTTGTTTTCGTGTTTGTTTTCGTTTTTGTTTTCGTTTTTGTTTTCGTTTTTGTTTTTGTTTTCGTTTTTGTTTTCGTTTTTGTTTTTGTTTTCCTTTTCGTTTTTGTTTGTGTTTTTGTTTTTGTCCTTGTTTCTGTCCTTGTCTTTGTCTTAATTGGTTTTTGTTTGTACGAGAGTAAGTCCAGCGGCATAATGCTCTTCGATCGCACACGACCAAGTCCAGCGGCGTGTCGCTCCTAGGGCTGTTGCGAATACTTAAAAGTCCCTACGGTCAAAATCATTGGGTTGCGACTCACCTTTACGAGTTGCTCGCTCGCTGCGCTCGCTCGGAATGTTATAGCCTTACCTAAAACCAATCCACCTTGCGTTCGTTTTTCGAAAAGACCGCGATTTTCCGATAATTTACAGACGCGCGGGATCGGTTTTGAGGTTAGGCTAGTTTTATAAGAGCGAGCGAAGCGAGCGAGAAGCTACATCAATTCCCGCGCTATAGTTATATATCAAATGTTCTTTACTAACAATTCTCACCGATCGAAAGAAAGTTTCTGATTTGATAGAAGAATAACAGATATGTTTCGCTAGGTACGCGATTCGTGCTGATCGATGTATCTCGATGATGTTGTTGTTTTCGTTTTTGTTTTCGTTTTTGTTTTCGTTTTTGTTTTCGTTTTTCTTTTCGTGTTTGTTTTCGTTTTTGTTTTTGTTTTTGTTTTCGTTTTTGTTTTCGTTTTTGTTTTCGTTTTTGTTTTCGTTTTTGTTTTCGTTTTTGTTTTTGTTTTTGTTTTTGTCCTTGTTTCTGTCCTTGTCTTTGTCTTAATTGGTTTTTGTTTGTACGAGACTAAGTCCAGCGGCATAATGCTCTTCGATCGCACACGACCAAGTCCAGCGGCGTGTCGCTCCTAGGGCTGTTGCGAATACTTAAAAGTCCCTACGGTCAAAATCATTGGGTTGCGACTCACCTTTACGAGTTGCTCGCTCGCTGCGCTCGCTCGGAATGTTATAGCCTTACCTAAAACCAATCCACCTTGCGTTCGTTTTTCGTAAAGACCGCGATTTTCCGATAATTTACAGACGCGCGGGATCGGTTTTGAGGTTAGGCTAGTTTTATAAGAGCGAGCGAAGCGAGCGAGAAGCTACATCAATTCCCGCGCTATAGTTATATATCAAATGTTCTTTACTAACAATTCTCACCGATCGAAAGAAAGTTTCTGATTTGATAGAAGAATAACAGATATGTTTCGCTAGGTACGCGATTCGTGCTGATCGATGTATCTCGATGATGTTTTTGTTTTCATTTTTGTTTTCGTTTTTGTTTTCGTTTTTGTTTTCGTTTTTGTTTTCGTTTTTGTTTTCGTTTTTGTTTTCGTTTTTGTTTTCGTTTTTGTTTTCGTTTTTGTTTTCGTTTTTGTTTTCGTGTTTGTTTTCGTTTTTGTTTTCGTTTTCGTTTTCGTTTTTGTTTTCTTTTTTGTTTTCGTTTTTGTTTTCGTTTTTGTTTTCGTTTTTGTTTTCGTTTTTGTTTTCGTTTTTGTTTTCGTTTTTGTTTTCGTTTTTGTTTTCGTTTTTGTTTTCGTGTTTGTTTTCGTTTTTGTTTTTGTTTTCGTTTTTGTTTTCGTTTTCGTTTTTGTTTTCGTTTTTGTTTTCGTTTTTGTTTTCGTTTTTGTTTTCGTTTTTGTTTTCGTTTTTGTTTTCGTTTTTGTTTTCGTTTTTGTTTTCGTTTTTGTTTTCGTTTTTGTTTTCGTTTTTGTTTTCGTTTTTGTTTTCGTTTTTGTTTTCGTTTTTGTTTTCGTTTTTGTTTTCGTTTTTGTTTTCGTTTTTGTTTTCGTTTTTGTTTTCGTTTTTGTTTTCGTTTTTGTTTTCGTTTTTGTTTTCGTTTTTGTTTTCGTTTTTGTTTTCGTTTTTGTTTTTGTTTTCGTTTTTGTTTTCGAATTTGTTTTCGTTTTTGTTTTCGTTTTTGTTTTCGTTTTTGTTTTCGTTTTTGTTTTCGTTTTTGTTTTCGTTTTTGATTTCGTTTTTGTTTTCGTTTTTGCTTTCGTTTTTGTTTTCGTTTTTGTTTTCGTTTTTGTTTTCGTTTTTGTTTTCGTTTTTGTTTTCGTTTTTGTTTTTGTTTTCGTTTTTGTTTTCGTTTTTGTTTTCGTTTTTGTTTTCGTTTTTGTTTTCGTTTTTGTTTTCGTTTTTGTTTTCGTGTTTGTTTTCGTTTTTGTTTTCGTTTTTGTTTTCGTTTTTGTTTTTGTTTTCGTTTTTGTTTTCGTTTTTGTTTTTGTTTTCCTTTTCGTTTTTGTTTGTGTTTTTGTTTTTGTCCTTGTTTCTGTCCTTGTCTTTGTCTTAATTGGTTTTTGTTTGTACGAGACTAAGTCCAGCGGCATAATGCTCTTCGATCGCACACGACCAAGTCCAGCGGCGTGTCGCTCCTAGGGCTGTTGCGAATACTTAAAAGTCCCTACGGTCAAAATCATTGGGTTGCGACTCACCTTTACGAGTTGCTCGCTCGCTGCGCTCGCTCGGAATGTTATAGCCTTACCTAAAACCAATCCACCTTGCGTTCGTTTTTCGAAAAGACCGCGATTTTCCGATAATTTACAGACGCGCGGGATCGGTTTTGAGGTTAGGCTAGTTTTATAAGAGCGAGCGAAGCGAGCGAGAAGCTACATCAATTCCCGCGCTATAGTTATATATCAAATGTTCTTTACTAACAATTCTCACCGATCGAAAGAAAGTTTCTGATTTGATAGAAGAATAACAGATATGTTTCGCTAGGTACGCGATTCGTGCTGATCGATGTATCTCGATGATGTTTTTGTTTTCGTTTTTGTTTTCGTTTTTGTTTTCGTTTTTGTTTTCGTTTTTGTTTTCGTTTTTGTTTTCGTTTTTGTTTTCGTTTTTGATTTCGTTTTTGTTTTCGTTTTTGTTTTCGTTTTTGTTTTCGTTTTTGTTTTCGTTTTTGTTTTCGTGTTTGTTTTCGTTTTTGTTTTCGTTTTCGTTTTCGTTTTTGTTTTCTTTTTGTTTTCGTTTTTGTTTTCGTTTTTGTTTTCGTTTTTGTTTTCGTTTTTGTTTTCGTTTTTGTTTTCGTTTTTGTTTTCGTTTTTGTTTTCGTTTTTGTTTTCGTTTTTGTTTTCGTTTTTGTTTTCGTTTTTGTTTTCGTTTTTGTTTTCGTTTTTGTTTTCGTTTTTGTTTTCGTTTTTGTTTTCGTTTTTGTTTTCGTTTTTGTTTTCGTTTTTGTTTTCGTGTTTGTTTTCGTTTTTGTTTTCGTTTTCGTTTTCGTTTTTGTTTTCTTTTTTGTTTTCGTTTTTGTTTTCGTTTTTGTTTTCGTTTTTGTTTTCGTTTTTGTTTTCGTTTTTGTTTTCGTTTTTGTTTTCGTTTTTGTTTTCGTTTTTGTTTTCGTTTTTGATTTCGTTTTTGTTTTCGTTTTTGTTTTCGTTTTTGTTTTCGTTTTTGTTTTCGTTTTTGTTTTCGTTTTTGTTTTCGTTTTTGTTTTCGTGTTTGTTTTCGTTTTTGTTTTCGTTTTTGTTTTCGTTTTTGTTTTCGTTTTTTTTCCGTTTTTGTTCTCTTTTTTGTTTTCGTTTTTGTTTTCGTTTTTGTTTTCGTTTTTGTTTTCGTTTTTGTTTTCGTTTTTGTTTTCGTTTTTGTTTTCGTTTTTGTTTTCGTTTTTGTTTTCGTTTTTGTTTTCGTTTTTGTTTTTGTTTTCGTTTTTGTTTTCGTTTTTGTTTTCGTTTTTGTTTTCGTTTTTGTTTTCGTTTTTGTTTTCGTTTTTGTTTTCGTGTTTGTTTTCGTTTTTGTTTTCGTTTTTGTTTTCGTTTTTGTTTTTGTTTTCGTTTTTGTTTTTGTTTTTGTCCTTGTTTCTGTCCTTGTCTTTGTCTGAATTGGTTTTTGTTTGTACGAGACTAAGTCCAGCGGCATAATGCTCTTCGATCGCACACGACCAAGTCCAGCGGCGTGTCGCTCCTAGGGCTGTTGCGAATACTTAAAAGTCCCTACGGTCAAAATCATTGGGTTGCGACTCACCTTTACGAGTTGCTCGCTCGCTGCGCTCGCTCGGAATGTTATAGCCTTACCTAAAACCAATCCACCTTGCGTTCGTTTTTCGAAAAGACCGCGATTTTCCGATAATTTACAGACGCGCGGGATCGGTTTTGAGGTTAGGCTAGTTTTATAAGAGCGAGCGAAGCGAGCGAGAAGCTACATCAATTCCCGCGCTATAGTTATATATCAAATGTTCTTTACTAACAATTCTCACCGATCGAAAGAAAGTTTCTGATTTGATAGAAGAATAACAGATATGTTTCGCTAGGTACGCGATTCGTGCTGATCGATGTATCTCGATGATGTTTTTGTTTTCGTTTTTGTTTTCGTTTTTGTTTTCGTTTTTGTTTTCGTTTTTGTTTTTGTTTTCGTTTTTGTTTTCGTTTTTGTTTTTGTTTTCCTTTTCGTTTTTGTTTGTGTTTTTGTTTTCGTTTTTGTTTTCGTTTTTGTTTTCGTGTTTGTTTTCGTTTTTGTTTTCGTTTTTGTTTTCGTTTTTGTTTTCGTTTTTGTTTTCGTGTTTGTTTTCGTTTTTGTTTTCGTTTTCGTTTTCGTTTTTGTTTTCTTTTTTGTTTTCGTTTTTGTTTTCGTTTTTGTTTTCGTTTTTGTTTTCGTTTTTGTTTTCGTTTTTGTTTTTGTTTTCGTTTTTGTTTTCGTGTTTGTTTTCGTTTTTGTTTCCGTTTTTGTTTTCGTTTTTGTTTTTGTTTTCGTTTTTGTTTTCGTTTTTGTTTTTGTTTTTGTTTTTGTTTTCCTTTTCGTTTTTGTTTGTGTTTTTGTTTTCGTTTTTGTTTTCGTTTTTGTTTTCGTTTTTGTTTTCGTTTTTGTTTTCGTGTTTGTTTTCGTTTTTGTTTTCGTTTTTGTTTTCGTTTTTGTTTTCGTTTTTGTTTTCGTTTTTGTTTTCGTTTTTGTTTTCGTTTTTGTTTTCGTTTTTGTTTTCGTTTTTGTTTTCGTTTTTGTTTTCGTTTTTGTTTTCGTTTTTGATTTCGTTTTTGTTTTCGTTTTTGTTTTCGTTTTTGTTTTCGTTTTTGTTTTCGTTTTTGTTTTCGTTTTTGTTTTCGTTTTTGTTTTCGTTTTTGTTTTTGTTTTCGTTTTTGTTTTCGTTTTTGTTTTCGTTTTTGTTTTCGTTTTTGTTTTCGTTTTTGTTTTCGTTTTTGTTTTTGTTTTTGTTTTCGTTTTTGTTTTCGTTTTTGTTTTTGTTTTCCTTTTCGTTTTTGTTTGTGTTTTTGTTTTCGTTTTTGTTTTCGTTTTTGTTTTCGTTTTTGTTTTCGTTTTTGTTTTCGTTTTTGTTTTCGTGTTTGTTTTCGTTTTTGTTTTCGTTTTTGTTTTCGTTTTTGTTTTTGTTTTCGTTTTTGTTTTCGTTTTTGTTTTTGTTTTCCTTTTCGTTTTTGTTTGTGTTTTTGTTTTCGTTTTTGTTTTCGTTTTTGTTTTCGTTTTTGTTTTCGTTTTTGTTTTTGTTTTCGTTTTTGTTTTCGTTTTTGTTTTCGTTTTTGTTTTCGTTTTTGTTTTCGTTTTTGTTTTCGTTTTCGTTTTTGTTTTCGTTTTTGTTTCCGTTTTTGTTTTCTTTTTTGTTTTCGTTTTTGTTTTCGTTTTTGTTTTCGTTTTTGTTTTCGTTTTTGTTTTCGTTTTTGTTTTCGTTTTTGTTTTCGTTTTTGTTTTCGTTTTTGTTTTCGTTTTTGTTTTTGTTTTCGTTTTTGTTTTCGTTTTTGTTTTCGTTTTTGTTTTCGTTTTTGTTTTCGTTTTTGTTTTCGTTTTTGTTTTCGTGTTTGTTTTCGTTTTTGTTTTCGTTTTTGTTTTCGTTTTTGTTTTTGTTTTCGTTTTTGTTTTTGTTTTTGTCCTTGTTTCTGTCCTTGTCTTTGTCTGAATTGGTTTTTGTTTGTACGAGACTAAGTCCAGCGGCATAATGCTCTTCGATCGCACACGACCAAGTCCAGCGGCGTGTCGCTCCTAGGGCTGTTGCGAATACTTAAAAGTCCCTACGGTCAAAATCATTGGGTTGCGACTCACCTTTACGAGTTGCTCGCTCGCTGCGCTGGCTCGGAATGTTATAGCCTTACCTAAAACCAATCCACCTTGCGTTCGTTTTTCGAAAAGACCGCGATTTTCCGATAATTTACAGACGCGCGGGATCGGTTTTGAGGTTAGGCTAGTTTTATAAGAGCGAGCGAAGCGAGCGAGAAGCTACATCAATTCCCGCGCTATAGTTATATATCAAATGTTCTTTACTAACAATTCTCACCGATCGAAAGAAAGTTTCTGATTTGATAGAAGAATAACAGATATGTTTCGCTAGGTACGCGATTCGTGCTGATCGATGTATCTCGATGATGTTTTTGTTTTCGTTTTTGTTTTCGTTTTTGTTTTCGTTTTTGTTTTCGTTTTTCTTTTCGTGTTTGTTTTCGTTTTTGTTTTCGTTTTTGTTTTCGTTTTTGTTTTCGTTTTTGTTTTCGTTTTTGTTTTCTTTTTTGTTTTCGTTTTTGTTTTCGTTTTTGTTTTCGTTTTTGTTTTCGATTTGTTTTTGTTTTCGTTTTTGTTTTCGTTTTTGTTTTCGTTTTTGTTTTCGTTTTTGTTTTCGTTTTTGTTTTCGTTTTTGTTTTCGTTTTTGATTTCGTTTTTGATTTCGTTTTTGTTTTCGTTTTTGTTTTCGTTTTTGTTTTCGTTTTTGTTTTCGTTTTTGTTTTTGTTTTCCTTTTCGTTTTTGTTTTCGTTTTTGTTTTTGTTTTCCTTTTCGTTTTTGTTTTCGTTTTTGTTTTCGTTTTTGTTTTCGTTTTTGTTTTCGTTTTTGTTTTCGTGTTTGTTTTCGTTTTTGTTTTCGTTTTTGTTTTCGTGTTTGTTTTCGTTTTTGTTTTCGTTTTCGTTTTCGTTTTTGTTTTCTTTTTTGTTTTCGTTTTTGTTTTCGTTTTTGTTTTCGTTTTTGTTTTCGTTTTTGTTTTCGTTTTTGTTTTCGTTTTTGTTTTCGTTTTTGATTTCGTTTTTGTTTTCGTTTTTGTTTTCGTTTTTGATTTCGTTTTTGTTTTCGTTTTTGTTTTCGTTTTTGTTTTCGTTTTTGTTTTCGTTTTTGTTTTCGTTTTTGTTTTCGTTTTTGTTTTCGTTTTTGTTTTCGTTTTTGTTTTCGTTTTTGTTTTCGTTTTTGTTTTCGTGTTTGTTTTCGTTTTTGTTTTCGTTTTTGTTTTCGTGTTTGTTTTTGTTTTCGTTTTTGTTTTCGTTTTTGTTTTTGTTTTCGTTTTTGTTTTCGTTTTTGTTTTTGTTTTCCTTTTCGTTTTTGTTTGTGTTTTTGTTTTCGTTTTTGTTTTCGTTTTTGTTTTCGTTTTTGTTTTCGTTTTTGTTTTCGTTTTTGTTTTCGTGTTTGTTTTCGTTTTTGTTTTCGTTTTTGTTTTCGTTTTTGTTTTCGTTTTTGTTTTCGTTTTTGATTTCGTTTTTGTTTTCGTTTTTGTTTTCGTTTTTGTTTTCGTTTTTGTTTTCGTGTTTGTTTTCGTTTTTGTTTTCGTTTTTGTTTTCGTTTTCGTTTTTGTTTTCGTTTTTGTTTTCGTTTTTGTTTTTGTTTTTGTTTTCCTTTTCGTTTTTGTTTGTGTTTTTGTTTTCGTGTTTGTTTTCGTTTTTGTTTTCGTTTTTGTTTTCGTTTTTGTTTTCGTTTTTGTTTTCGTTTTTGTTTTCGTTTTTGTTTTCGTTTTTGTTTTCGTTTTTGTTTTCGTTTTTGTTTTCGTTTTTGTTTTCGTTTTTGTTTTCGTTTTTGTTTTCGTTTTTGTTTTCGTTTTTGTTTTCGTTTTTGTTTTCCTTTTCGTTTTTGTTTGTGTTTTTGTTTTCGTTTTTGTTTTCGTTTTTGTTTTCGTTTTTGTTTTCGTTTTTGTTTTCGTTTTTGTTTTCGTGTTTGTTTTCGTTTTTGTTTTCGTTTTTGTTTTCGTTTTTGTTTTCGTTTTTGTTTTCGTTTTTGTTTTCGTTTTTGTTTTCGTTTTTGTTTTCGTTTTTGTTTTCGTTTTTGTTTTCGTTTTTGTTTTCGTTTTTGTTTTCGTTTTTGATTTCGTTTTTGTTTTCGTTTTTGTTTTCGTTTTTGTTTTCGTTTTTGTTTTCGTTTTTGTTTTCGTTTTTGTTTTCGTTTTTGTTTTCGTTTTTGTTTTTGTTTTCGTTTTTGTTTTCGTTTTTGTTTTCGTTTTTGTTTTCGTTTTTGTTTTCGTTTTTGTTTTCGTTTTTGTTTTCGTTTTTGTTTTCGTTTTTGTTTTCGTTTTTGTTTTTGTTTTCCTTTTCGTTTTTGTTTGTGTTTTTGTTTTCGTTTTTGTTTTCGTTTTTGTTTTCGTTTTTGTTTTCGTTTTTGTTTTCGTGTTTGTTTTCGTTTTTGTTTTCGTTTTTGTTTTCGTTTTTGTTTTCGTTTTTGTTTTTGTTTTCCTTTTCGTTTTTGTTTGTGTTTTTGTTTTCGTTTTTGTTTTCGTTTTTGTTTTCGTTTTTGTTTTCGTTTTTGTTTTTGTTTTCGTTTTTGTTTTCGTTTTTGTTTTCGTTTTTGTTTTCGTTTTTGTTTTCGTTTTTGTTTTCGTTTTTGTTTTTGTTTTCGTTTTTGTTTTCGTTTTTGTTTTCGTTTTTGTTTTTGTTTTCCTTTTCGTTTTTGTTTGTGTTTTTGTTTTCGTTTTTGTTTTCGTTTTTGTTTTCGTTTTTGTTTTCGTTTTTGTTTTCGTTTTTGTTTTCGTGTTTGTTTTCGTTTTTGTTTTCGTTTTTGTTTTCGTTTTTGTTTTCGTTTTTGATTTCGTTTTTGTTTTCGTTTTTGTTTTCGTTTTTGTTTTCGTTTTTGTTTTCGTTTTTGTTTTCGTTTTTGTTTTCGTGTTTGTTTTCGTTTTTGTTTTCGTTTTTGTTTTCGTTTTTGTTTTCGTTTTTGTTTTCGTTTTTGTTTTCGTTTTTGTTTTCGTTTTTGTTTTCGTGTTTGTTTTCGTGTTTGTTTTCGTTTTTGTTTTCGTTTTTGTTTTCTTTTTTGTTTTCGTTTTTGTTTTCGTTTTTGTTTTCGTTTTTGTTTTCGTTTTTGTTTTCGTTTTGGTTTTCGTTTTTGTTTTCGTTTTTGTTTTCGTTTTTGTTTTCGTTTTTGTTTTCGTGTTTGTTTTCGTTTTTGTTTTCGTTTTTGTTTTCGTTTTTGTTTTCGTTTTTGATTTCGTTTTTGTTTTTGTTTTCGTTTTTGTTTTCGTTTTTGTTTTTGTTTTCCTTTTCGTTTTTGTTTGTGTTTTTGTTTTCGTTTTTGTTTTCGTTTTTGTTTTCGTTTTTGTTTTCGTTTTTGTTTTCGTTTTTGTTTTCGTTTTTGTTTTCGTGTTTGTTTTCGTTTTTGTTTTCGTTTTTGTTTTCGTTTTTGTTTTCGTTTTTGTTTTTGTTTTCGTTTTTGTTTTCGTTTTTGTTTTCGTTTTTGTTTTTGTTTTCCTTTTCGTTTTTGTTTGTGTTTTTGTTTTCGTTTTTGTTTTCGTTTTTGTTTTCGTTTTTGTTTTCGTTTTTGTTTTCGTTTTTGTTTTCGTTTTTGTTTTAGTGTTTGTTTTCGTTTTTGTTTTCGTTTTTGTTTTCGTTTTTGTTTTCGTTTTTGATTTCGTTTTTGTTTTCGTTTTTGTTTTCGTTTTTGTTTTCGTTTTTGTTTTCGTTTTTGTTTTCGTTTTTGTTTTCGTGTTTGTTTTCGTTTTTGTTTTCGTTTTTGTTTTCGTTTTTGTTTTCGTTTTTGTTTTCGTTTTTGTTTTCGTTTTTGTTTTCGTTTTTGTTTTCGTGTTTGTTTTCGTTTTTGTTTTCGTTTTTGTTTTCGTTTTTGTTTTCGTTTTTGATTTCGTTTTTGTTTTCGTTTTTGTTTTCGTTTTTGTTTTCGTTTTTGTTTTCGTTTTTGTTTTCGTTTTTGTTTTCGTTTTTGTTTTCGTGTTTGTTTTCGTTTTTGTTTTCGTTTTTGTTTTCGTTTTTGTTTTCGTTTTGGTTTTCGTTTTTGTTTTCGTTTTTGTTTTCGTTTTTGTTTTCGTTTTTGTTTTCGTGTTTGTTTTCGTTTTTGTTTTCGTTTTTGTTTTCTTTTTTGTTTTCGTTTTTGTTTTCGTTTTTGTTTTCGTTTTTGTTTTCGTTTTTGTTTTCGTTTTTGTTTTCGTTTTTGTTTTCGTTTTTGTTTTCGTTTTTGTTTTCGTTTTTGATTTCGTTTTTGTTTTTGTTTTCGTTTTTGTTTTCGTTTTTGTTTTTGTTTTCCTTTTCGTTTTTGTTTGTGTTTTTGTTTTCGTTTTTGTTTTCGTTTTTGTTTTCGTTTTTGTTTTCGTTTTTGTTTTCGTTTTTGTTTTCGTTTTTGTTTTCGTGTTTGTTTTCGTTTTTGTTTTCGTTTTTGTTTTCGTTTTTGTTTTCGTTTTTGTTTTCGTTTTTGTTTTCGTTTTTGTTTTCGTTTTTGTTTTCGTTTTTGTTTTCGTTTTTGATTTCGTTTTTGTTTTTGTTTTCGTTTTTGTTTTCGTTTTTGTTTTTGTTTTCCTTTTCGTTTTTGTTTGTGTTTTTGTTTTCGTTTTTGTTTTCGTTTTTGTTTTTGTTTTCCTTTTCGTTTTTGTTTGTGTTTTTGTTTTTGTCCTTGTTTCTGTCCTTGTCTTTGTCTTAATTGGTTTTTGTTTGTACGAGACTAAGTCCAGCGGCATAATGCTCTTCGATCGCACACGACCAAGTCCAGCGGCGTGTCGCTCCTAGGGCTGTTGCGAATACTTAAAAGTCCCTACGGTCAAAATCATTGGGTTGCGACTCACCTTTACGAGTTGCTCGCTCGCTGCGCTCGCTCGGAATGTTATAGCCTTACCTAAAACCAATCCACCTTGCGTTCGTTTTTCGAAAAGACCGCGATTTTCCGATAATTTACAGACGCGCGGGATCGGTTTTGAGGTTAGGCTAGTTTTATAAGAGCGAGCGAAGCGAGCGAGAAGCTACATCAATTCCCGCGCTATAGTTATATATCAAATGTTCTTTACTAACAATTCTCACCGATCGAAAGAAAGTTTCTGATTTGATAGAAGAATAACAGATATGTTTCGCTAGGTACGCGATTCGTGCTGATCGATGTATCTCGATGATGATGTTGTTTTCGTTTTTGTTTTCGTTTTTGTTTTCGTTTTTGTTTTCGTTTTTCTTTTCGTGTTTGTTTTCGTTATTGTTTTCGTTTTTGTTTTCTTTTTTGTTTTCGTTTTTGTTTTCGTTTTTGTTTTCGTTTTTGTTTTCGTTTTTGTTTTCGTGTTTGTTTTCGTTTTTGTTTTCGTTTTTGTTTTCGTTTTTGTTTTCGTGTTTGTTTTCGTTTTTGTTTTCGTTTTTGTTTTTGTTTTCGTTTTTGTTTTTGTTTTTGTCCTTGTTTCTGTCCTTGTCTTTGTCTTAATTGGTTTTTGTTTGTACGAGACTAAGTCCAGCGGCATAATGCTCTTCGATCGCACACGACCAAGTCCAGCGGCGTGTCGCTCCTAGGGCTGTTGCGAATACTTAAAAGTCCCTACGGTCAAAATCATTGGGTTGCGACTCACCTTTACGAGTTGCTCGCTCGCTGCGCTCGCTCGGAATGTTATAGCCTTACCTAAAACCAATCCACCTTGCGTTCGTTTTTCGAAAAGACCGCGATTTTCCGATAATTTACAGACGCGCGGGATCGGTTTTGAGGTTAGGCTAGTTTTATAAGAGCGAGCGAAGCGAGCGAGAAGCTACATCAATTCCCGCGCTATAGTTATATATCAAATGTTCTTTACTAACAATTCTCACCGATCGAAAGAAAGTTTCTGATTTGATAGAAGAATAACAGATATGTTTCGCTAGGTACGCGATTCGTGCTGATCGATGTATCTCGATGATGTTGTTGTTTTCGTTTTTGTTTTCGTTTTTGTTTTCGTTTTTCTTTTCGTGTTTGTTTTCGTTTTTGTTTTCGTTTTTGTTTTCTTTTTTGTTTTCGTTTTTGTTTCCGTTTTTGTTTTCTTTTTTGTTTTCGTTTTTGTTTTCGTTTTTGTTTTCGTTTTTGTTTTCGTTTTTGTTTTCGTTTTTGTTTTCGTTTTTGTTTTCGTTTTTGTTTTCGTTTTTGTTTTTGTTTTCGTTTTTGTTTTCGTTTTTGTTTTCGTTTTTGTTTTCGTTTTTGTTTTCGTTTTTGTTTTCGTTTTTGCTTTCGTGTTTGTTTTCGTTTTTGTTTTCGTTTTTGTTTTCGTTTTTGTTTTTGTTTTCGTTTTTGTTTTTGTTTTTGTCCTTGTTTCTGTCCTTGTCTTTGTCTTAATTGGTTTTTGTTTGTACGAGACTAAGTCCAGCGGCATAATGCTCTTCGATCGCACACGACCAAGTCCAGCGGCGTGTCGCTCCTAGGGCTGTTGCGAATACTTAAAAGTCCCTACGGTCAAAATCATTGGGTTGCGACTCACCTTTACGAGTTGCTCGCTCGCTGCGCTCGCTCGGAATGTTATAGCCTTACCTAAAACCAATCCACCTTGCGTTCGTTTTTCGAAAAGACCGCGATTTTCCGATAATTTACAGACGCGCGGGATCGGTTTTGAGGTTAGGCTAGTTTTATAAGAGCGAGCGAAGCGAGCGAGAAGCTACATCAATTCCCGCGCTATAGTTATATATCAAATGTTCTTTACTAACAATTCTCACCGATCGAAAGAAAGTTTCTGATTTGATAGAAGAATAACAGATATGTTTCGCTAGGTACGCGATTCGTGCTGATCGATGTATCTCGATGATGTTTTTGTTTTCGTTTTTGTTTTCGTTTTTGTTTTCGTTTTTGTTTTCGTTTTTCTTTTCGTGTTTGTTTTCGTTTTTGTTTTCGTTTTTGTTTTTTTTTTTGTTTTCGTTTTTGTTTCCGTTTTTGTTTTCTTTTTTGTTTTCGTTTTTGTTTTCGTTTTTGTTTTCGTTTTTGTTTTCGTTTTTGTTTTCGTTTTTGTTTTCGTTTTTGTTTTCGTTTTTGTTTTCGTTTTTGTTTTCGTTTTTGTTTTTGTTTTCGTTTTTGTTTTCGTTTTTGTTTTCGTTTTTGTTTTCGTTTTTGTTTTCGTTTTTGTTTTCGTGTTTGTTTTCGTTTTTGTTTTCGTTTTTGTTTTCGTTTTTGTTTTTGTTTTCGTTTTTGTTTTTGTTTTTGTCCTTGTTTCTGTCCTTGTCTTTGTCTTAATTGGTTTTTGTTTGTACGAGACTAAGTCCAGCGGCATAATGCTCTTCGATCGCACACGACCAAGTCCAGCGGCGTGTCGCTCCTAGGGCTGTTGCGAATACTTAAAAGTCCCTACGGTCAAAATCATTGGGTTGCGACTCACCTTTACGAGTTGCTCGCTCGCTGCGCTCGCTCGGAATGTTATAGCCTTACCTAAAACCAATCCACCTTGCGTTCGTTTTTCGAAAAGACCGCGATTTTCCGATAATTTACAGACGCGCGGGATCGGTTTTGAGGTTAGGCTAGTTTTATAAGAGCGAGCGAAGCGAGCGAGAAGCTACATCAATTCCCGCGCTATAGTTATATATCAAATGTTCTTTACTAACAATTCTCACCGATCGAAAGAAAGTTTCTGATTTGATAGAAGAATAACAGATATGTTTCGCTAGGTACGCGATTCGTGCTGATCGATGTATCTCGATGATGTTTTTGTTTTCGTTTTTGTTTTCGTTTTTGTTTTCGTTTTTGTTTTCGTTTTTCTTTTCGTGTTTGTTTTCGTTTTTGTTTTCGTTTTTGTTTTCGTTTTTGTTTTCGTTTTTGTTTTCGTTTTTGTTTTCTTTTTTGTTTTCGTTTTTGTTTTCGTTTTTGTTTTCGTTTTTGTTTTCGTTTTTGTTTTCGTTTTTGTTTTCGTTTTTGTTTTCGTTTTTGTTTTCGTTTTTGTTTTCGTTTTTGTTTTTGTTTTCGTTTTTGTTTTCGTTTTTGTTTTCGTTTTTGTTTTCGTTTTTGTTTTCGTTTTTGTTTTCGTTTTTGTTTTTGTTTTCGTTTTTGTTTTCGTTTTTGTTTTTGTTTTCCTTTTCGTTTTTGTTTTCGTTTTTGTTTTCGTTTTTGTTTTCGTTTTTGTTTTCGTTTTTGTTTTCGTTTTTGTTTTCGTTTTTGTTTTCGTGTTTGTTTTCGTTTTTGTTTTCGTTTTTGTTTTCTTTTTTGTTTTCGTTTTTGTTTTCGTTTTTGTTTTCGTTTTTGTTTTCGTTTTTGTTTTCGTTTTTGTTTTCGTTTTTGTTTTCGTTTTTGTTTTCGTTTTTGTTTTCGTTTTTGATTTCGTTTTTGTTTTCGTTTTTGTTTTCGTTTTTGTTTTCGTTTTTGTTTTCGTTTTTGTTTTCGTTTTTGTTTTCGTTTTTGTTTTCGTTTTTGTTTTCGTGTTTGTTTTCGTTTTTGTTTTCGTTTTTTTTTTTGTGTTTGTCCTTGTTTCTGTCCTTGTCTTTGTCTTAATTGGTTTTTGTTTGTACGAGACTAAGTCCAGCGGCATAATGCTCTTCGATCGCACACGACCAAGTCCAGCGGCGTGTCGCTCCTAGGGCTGTTGCGAATACTTAAAAGTCCCTACGGTCAAAATCATTGGGTTGCGACTCACCTTTACGAGTTGCTCGCTCGCTGCGCTCGCTCGGAATGTTATAGCCTTACCTAAAACCAATCCACCTTGCGTTCGTTTTTCGAAAAGACCGCGATTTTCCGATAATTTACAGACACGCGGGATCGGTTTTGAGGTTAGGCTAGTTTTATAAGAGCGAGCGAAGCGAGCGAGAAGCTACATCAATTCCCGCGCTATAGTTATATATCAAATGTTCTTTACTAACAATTCTCACCGATCGAAAGAAAGTTTCTGATTTGATAGAAGAATAACAGATATGTTTCGCTAGGTACGCGATTCGTGCTGATCGATGTATCTCGATGATGTTTTTGTTTTCGTTTTTGTTTTCGTTTTTGTTTTCGTGTTTGTTTTCGTTTTTGTTTTCGTTTTCGTTTTCGTTTTTGTTTTCTTTTTTGTTTTCGTTTTTGTTTTCGTTTTTGTTTTCGTTTTTGTTTTCGTGTTTGTTTTCGTTTTTGTTTTCGTTTTCGTTTTCGTTTTTGTTTTCTTTTTTGTTTTCGTTTTTGTTTTCGTTTTTGTTTTCGTTTTTGTTTTCGTTTTTGTTTTCGTTTTTGTTTTCGTTTTTGTTTTCGTTTTTGATTTCGTTTTTGTTTTCGTTTTTGTTTTCGTTTTTGTTTTCGTTTTTGTTTTCGTTTTTGTTTTCGTTTTTGTTTTCGTTTTTGTTTTCGTGTTTGTTTTCGTTTTTGTTTTCGTTTTTGTTTTCGTTTTTGTTTTTGTTTTCGTTTTTGTTTTTGTTTTTGTCCTTGTTTCTGTCCTTGTCTTTGTCTTAATTGGTTTTTGTTTGTACGAGACTAAGTCCAGCGGCATAATGCTCTTCGATCGCACACGACCAAGTCCAGCGGCGTGTCGCTCCTAGGGCTGTTGCGAATACTTAAAAGTCCCTACGGTCAAAATCATTGGGTTGCGACTCACCTTTACGAGTTGCTCGCTCGCTGCGCTCGCTCGGAATGTTATAGCCTTACCTAAAACCAATCCACCTTGCGTTCGTTTTTCGAAAAGACCGCGATTTTCCGATAATTTACAGACGCGCGGGATCGGTTTTGAGGTTAGGCTAGTTTTATAAGAGCGAGCGAAGCGAGCGAGAAGCTACATCAATTCCCGCGCTATAGTTATATATCAAATGTTCTTTACTAACAATTCTCACCGATCGAAAGAAAGTTTCTGATTTGATAGAAGAATAACAGATATGTTTCGCTAGGTACGCGATTCGTGCTGATCGATGTATCTCGATGATGTTTTTGTTTTCGTTTTTGTTTTCGTTTTTGTTTTCGTTTTTGTTTTCGTTTTTCTTTTCGTGTTTGTTTTCGTTTTTGTTTTCGTTTTTGTTTTCGTTTTTGTTTTCGTTTTTGTTTTCGTTTTTGTTTTCTTTTTTGTTTTCGTTTTTGTTTTCGTTTTTGTTTTCGTTTTTGTTTTCGTTTTTGTTTTCGTTTTTGTTTTCGTTTTTGTTTTCGTTTTTGTTTTCGTTTTTGTTTTCGTTTTTGTTTTTGTTTTCGTTTTTGTTTTCGTTTTTGTTTTCGTTTTTGTTTTCGTTTTTGTTTTCGTTTTTGTTTTCGTTTTTGTTTTTGTTTTCGTTTTTGTTTTCGTTTTTGTTTTTGTTTTCCTTTTCGTTTTTGTTTTCGTTTTTGTTTTCGTTTTTGTTTTCGTTTTTGTTTTCGTTTTTGTTTTCGTTTTTGTTTTCGTTTTTGTTTTCGTGTTTGTTTTCGTTTTTGTTTTCGTTTTTGTTTTCTTTTTTGTTTTCGTTTTTGTTTTCGTTTTTGTTTTCGTTTTTGTTTTCGTTTTTGTTTTCGTTTTTGTTTTCGTTTTTGTTTTCGTTTTTGTTTTCGTTTTTGTTTTCGTTTTTGATTTCGTTTTTGTTTTCGTTTTTGTTTTCGTTTTTGTTTTCGTTTTTGTTTTCGTTTTTGTTTTCGTTTTTGTTTTCGTTTTTGTTTTCGTGTTTGTTTTCGTTTTTGTTTTCGTTTTTGTTTTCGTTTTTGTTTTTGTTTTTGTTTTCGTTTTTGTTTTCGTTTTTGTTTTCGTTTTTGTTTTTGTTTTCGTTTTTGTTTTCGTTTTTGTTTTTGTTTTCCTTTTCGTTTTTGTTTGTGTTTTTGTTTTCGTTTTTGTTTTCGTTTTTGTTTTCGTTTTTGTTTTCGTTTTTGTTTTCGTTTTTGTTTTCGTTTTTGTTTTCGTGTTTGTTTTCGTTTTTGTTTTCGTTTTTGTTTTCGTTTTTGTTTTCGTTTTTGTTTTCGTTTTTGTTTTCGTTTTTGTTTTCGTTTTTGTTTTCGTTTTTGTTTTCGTTTTTGTTTTCGTTTTTGTTTTCGTTTTTGTTTTCGTTTTTGTTTTCGTTTTTGTTTTCGTTTTTGTTTTCGTTTTTGTTTTCGTGTTTGTTTTCGTTTTTGTTTTCGTTTTTGTTTTTGTTTTCGTTTTTGTTTTTGTTTTTGTCCTTGTTTCTGTCCTTGTCTTTGTCTTAATTGGTTTTTGTTTGTACGAGACTAAGTCCAGCGGCATAATGCTCTTCGATCGCACACGACCAAGTCCAGCGGCGTGTCGCTCCTAGGGCTGTTGCGAATACTTAAAAGTCCCTACGGTCAAAATCATTGGGTTGCGACTCACCTTTACGAGTTGCTCGCTCGCTGCGCTCGCTCGGAATGTTATAGCCTTACCTAAAACCAATCCACCTTGCGTTCGTTTTTCGAAAAGACCGCGATTTTCCGATAATTTACAGACGCGCGGGATCGGTTTTGAGGTTAGGCTAGTTTTATAAGAGCGAGCGAAGCGAGCGAGAAGCTACATCAATTCCCGCGCTATAGTTATATATCAAATGTTCTTTACTAACAATTCTCACCGATCGAAAGAAAGTTTCTGATTTGATAGAAGAATAACAGATATGTTTCGCTAGGTACGCGATTCGTGCTGATCGATGTATCTCGATGATGTTTTTGTTTTCGTTTTTGTTTTCGTTTTTGTTTTCGTGTTTGTTTTCGTTTTTGTTTTCGTTTTCGTTTTCGTTTTTGTTTTCTTTTTTGTTTTCGTTTTTGTTTTCGTTTTTGTTTTCGTGTTTGTTTTCGTTTTTGTTTTCGTTTTCGTTTTCGTTTTTGTTTTCTTTTTTGTTTTCGTTTTTGTTTTCGTTTTTGTTTTCGTTTTTGTTTTCGTTTTTGTTTTCGTTTTTGTTTTCGTTTTTGATTTCGTTTTTGTTTTCGTTTTTGTTTTCGTTTTTGTTTTCGTTTTTGTTTTCGTTTTTGTTTTCGTTTTTGTTTTCGTTTTTGTTTTCGTGTTTGTTTTCGTTTTTGTTTTCGTTTTTGTTTTCGTTTTTGTTTTTGTTTTCGTTTTTGTTTTTGTTTTTGTCCTTGTTTCTGTCCTTGTCTTTGTCTTAATTGGTTTTTGTTTGTACGAGACTAAGTCCAGCGGCATAATGCTCTTCGATCGCACACGACCAAGTCCAGCGGCGTGTCGCTCCTAGGGCTGTTGCGAATACTTAAAAGTCCCTACGGTCAAAATCATTGGGTTGCGACTCACCTTTACGAGTTGCTCGCTCGCTGCTCTCGCTCGGAATGTTATAGCCTTACCTAAAACCAATCCACCTTGCGTTCGTTTTTCGAAAAGACCGCGATTTTCCGATAATTTACAGACGCGCGGGATCGGTTTTGAGGTTAGGCTAGTTTTATAAGAGCGAGCGAAGCGAGCGAGAAGCTACATCAATTCCCGCGCTATAGTTATATATCAAATGTTCTTTACTAACAATTCTCACCGATCGAAAGAAAGTTTCTGATTTGATAGAAGAATAACAGATATGTTTCGCTAGGTACGCGATTCGTGCTGATCGATGTATCTCGATGATGTTTTTGTTTTCGTTTTTGTTTTCGTTTTTGTTTTCGTTTTTGTTTTCGTTTTTCTTTTCGTGTTTGTTTTCGTTTTTGTTTTCGTTTTTGTTTTCGTTTTTGTTTTCGTTTTTGTTTTCGTTTTTGTTTTCTTTTTTGTTTTCGTTTTTGTTTTCGTTTTTGTTTTCGTTTTTGTTTTCGTTTTTGTTTTCGTTTTTGTTTTCGTTTTTGTTTTCGTTTTTGTTTTCGTTTTTGTTTTCGTTTTTGTTTTCGTTTTTGTTTTCGTTTTTGTTTTCGTTTTTGTTTTTGTTTTCGTTTTTGTTTTCGTTTTTGTTTTCGTTTTTGTTTTCGTTTTTGTTTTCGTTTTTGTTTTCGTTTTTGTTTTCGTTTTTGTTTTTGTTTTCGTTTTTGTTTTCGTTTTTGTTTTTGTTTTCCTTTTCGTTTTTGTTTTCGTTTTTGTTTTCGTTTTTGTTTTCGTTTTTGTTTTCGTTTTTGTTTTCGTTTTTGTTTTCGTTTTTGTTTTCGTGTTTGTTTTCGTTTTTGTTTTCGTTTTTGTTTTCTTTTTTGTTTTCGTTTTTGTTTTCGTTTTTGTTTTCGTTTTTGTTTTCGTTTTTGTTTTCGTTTTTGTTTTCGTTTTTGTTTTCGTTTTTGTTTTCGTTTTTGTTTTCGTTTTTGATTTCGTTTTTGTTTTCGTTTTTGTTTTCGTTTTTGTTTTCGTTTTTGTTTTCGTTTTTGTTTTCGTTTTTGTTTTCGTTTTTGTTTTCGTGTTTGTTTTCGTTTTTGTTTTCGTTTTTGTTTTCGTTTTTGTTTTTGTTTTTGTTTTCGTTTTTGTTTTCGTTTTTGTTTTCGTTTTTGTTTTTGTTTTCGTTTTTGTTTTCGTTTTTGTTTTTGTTTTCCTTTTCGTTTTTGTTTGTGTTTTTGTTTTCGTTTTTGTTTTCGTTTTTGTTTTCGTTTTTGTTTTCGTTTTTGTTTTCGTTTTTGTTTTCGTTTTTGTTTTCGTGTTTGTTTTCGTTTTTGTTTTCGTTTTTGTTTTCGTTTTTTTTTTCGTTTTTGTTTTCGTTTTTGTTTTCGTTTTTTTTTTCGTTTTTGTTTTCGTTTTTGTTTTCGTTTTTGTTTTCGTTTTTGTTTTCGTTTTTGTTTTCGTTTTTGTTTTCGTTTTTGTTTTCGTTTTTGTTTTCGTTTTTGTTTTCGTTTTTGTTTTCGTTTTTGTTTTCGTTTTTGTTTTCGTTTTTGTTTTCGTTTTTGTTTTCGTTTTTGTTTTCGTTTTTGTTTTCGTTTTTGTTTTCGTTTTTGTTTTCGTTTTTGTTTTCGTTTTTGTTTTCGTTTTTGTTTTCGTTTTTGTTTTCGTTTTTGTTTTCGTTTTTGTTTTCGTGTTTGTTTTCGTTTTTGTTTTCGTTTTTGTTTTTGTTTTCGTTTTTGTTTTTGTTTTTGTCCTTGTTTCTGTCCTTGTCTTTGTCTTAATTGGTTTTTGTTTGTACGAGACTAAGTCCAGCGGCATAATGCTCTTCGATCGCACACGACCAAGTCCAGCGGCGTGTCGCTCCTAGGGCTGTTGCGAATACTTAAAAGTCCCTACGGTCAAAATCATTGGGTTGCGACTCACCTTTACGAGTTGCTCGCTCGCTGCGCTCGCTCGGAATGTTATAGCCTTACCTAAAACCAATCCACCTTGCGTTCGTTTTTCGAAAAGACCGCGATTTTCCGATAATTTACAGACGCGCGGGATCGGTTTTGAGGTTAGGCTAGTTTTATAAGAGCGAGCGAAGCGAGCGAGAAGCTACATCAATTCCCGCGCTATAGTTATATATCAAATGTTCTTTACTAACAATTCTCACCGATCGAAAGAAAGTTTCTGATTTGATAGAAGAATAACAGATATGTTTCGCTAGGTACGCGATTCGTGCTGATCGATGTATCTCGATGATGTTTTTGTTTTCGTTTTTGTTTTCGTGTTTGTTTTCGTTTTTGTTTTCGTTTTCGTTTTCGTTTTTGTTTTCTTTTTTGTTTTCGTTTTTGTTTTCGTTTTTGTTTTCGTTTTTGTTTTCGTGTTTGTTTTCGTTTTTGTTTTCGTTTTCGTTTTCGTTTTTGTTTTCTTTTTTGTTTTCGTTTTTGTTTTCGTTTTTGTTTTCGTTTTTGTTTTCGTTTTTGTTTTCGTTTTTGTTTTCGTTTTTGTTTTCGTTTTTGATTTCGTTTTTGTTTTCGTTTTTGTTTTCGTTTTTGTTTTCGTTTTTGTTTTCGTTTTTGTTTTCGTTTTTGTTTTCGTTTTTGTTTTCGTGTTTGTTTTCGTTTTTGTTTTCGTTTTTGTTTTCGTTTTTGTTTTTGTTTTCGTTTTTGTTTTTGTTTTTGTCCTTGTTTCTGTCCTTGTCTTTGTCTTAATTGGTTTTTGTTTGTACGAGACTAAGTCCAGCGGCATAATGCTCTTCGATCGCACACGACCAAGTCCAGCGGCGTGTCGCTCCTAGGGCTGTTGCGAATACTTAAAAGTCTCTACGGTCAAAATCATTGGGTTGCGACTCACCTTTACGAGTTGCTCGCTCGCTGCGCTCGCTCGGAATGTTATAGCCTTACCTAAAACCAATCCACCTTGCGTTCGTTTTTCGAAAAGACCGCGATTTTCCGATAATTTACAGACGCGCGGGATCGGTTTTGAGGTTAGGCTAGTTTTATAAGAGCGAGCGAAGCGAGCGAGAAGCTACATCAATTCCCGCGCTATAGTTATATATCAAATGTTCTTTACTAACAATTCTCACCGATCGAAAGAAAGTTTCTGATTTGATAGAAGAATAACAGATATGTTTCGCTAGGTACGCGATTCGTGCTGATCGATGTATCTCGATGATGTTTTTGTTTTCGTTTTTGTTTTCGTTTTTGTTTTCGTGTTTGTTTTCGTTTTTGTTTTCGTTTTCGTTTTCGTTTTTGTTTTCTTTTTTGTTTTCGTTTTTGTTTTCGTTTTTGTTTTCGTTTTTGTTTTCGTTTTTGTTTTCGTGTTTGTTTTCGTTTTTGTTTTCGTTTTCGTTTTCGTTTTTGTTTTCTTTTTTGTTTTCGTTTTTGTTTTCGTTTTTGTTTTCGTTTTTGTTTTCGTTTTTGTTTTCGTTTTTGTTTTCGTTTTTGTTTTCGTTTTTGATTTCGTTTTTGTTTTCGTTTTTGTTTTCGTTTTTGTTTTCGTTTTTGTTTTCGTTTTTGTTTTCGTTTTTGTTTTCGTTTTTGTTTTCGTGTTTGTTTTCGTTTTTGTTTTCGTTTTTGTTTTCGTTTTTGTTTTTGTTTTCGTTTTTGTTTTTGTTTTTGTCCTTGTTTCTGTCCTTGTCTTTGTCTTAATTGGTTTTTGTTTGTACGAGACTAAGTCCAGCGGCATAATGCTCTTCGATCGCACACGACCAAGTCCAGCGGCGTGTCGCTCCTAGGGCTGTTGCGAATACTTAAAAGTCCCTACGGTCAAAATCATTGGGTTGCGACTCACCTTTACGAGTTGCTCGCTCGCTGCGCTCGCTCGGAATGTTATAGCCTTACCTAAAACCAATCCACCTTGCGTTCGTTTTTCGAAAAGACCGCGATTTTCCGATAATTTACAGACGCGCGGGATCGGTTTTGAGGTTAGGCTAGTTTTATAAGAGCGAGCGAAGCGAGCGAGAAGCTACATCAATTCCCGCGCTATAGTTATATATCAAATGTTCTTTACTAACAATTCTCACCGATCGAAAGAAAGTTTCTGATTTGATAGAAGAATAACAGATATGTTTCGCTAGGTACGCGATTCGTGCTGATCGATGTATCTCGATGATGTTTTTGTTTTCGTTTTTGTTTTCGTTTTTGTTTTCGTTTTTGTTTTCGTTTTTCTTTTCGTGTTTGTTTTCGTTTTTGTTTTCGTTTTTGTTTTCTTTTTTGTTTTTGTTTTTGATTTCGTTTTTGTTTTCTTTTTTGTTTTCGTTTTTGTTTTCGTTTTTGTTTTCGTTTTCGTTTTCGTTTTTGTTTTCTTTTTTGTTTTCGTTTTTGTTTTCGTTTTTGTTTTCGTTTTTGTTTTCGTTTTTGTTTTCGTTTTTGTTTTCGTTTTTGTTTTCGTTTTTGTTTTCGTTTTTGTTTTCGTTTTTGATTTCGTTTTTGTTTTCGTTTTTGTTTTCGTTTTTGTTTTCGTTTTTGTTTTCGTTTTTGTTTTCGTTTTTGTTTTCGTTTTTGTTTTCGTGTTTGTTTTCGTTTTTGTTTTCGTGTTTGTTTTCGTTTTTGTTTTCGTTTTCGTTTTCGTTTTTGTTTTCTTTTTTGTTTTCGTTTTTGTTTTCGTTTTTGTTTTCGTTTTTGTTTTCGTTTTTGTTTTCGTTTTTGTTTTCGTTTTTGTTTTCGTTTTTGTTTTCGTTTTTGTTTTCGTTTTTGTTTTCGTTTTTGATTTCGTTTTTGTTTTCGTTTTTGTTTTCGTTTCTGTTTTCGTTTTTGTTTTCGTTTTTGTTTTCGTTTTTGTTTTCGTTTTTGTTTTCGTGTTTGTTTTCGTTTTTGTTTTCGTTTTTGTTTTCGTTTTTGTTTTTGTTTTCGTTTTTGTTTTTGTTTTTGTCCTTGTTTCTGTCCTTGTCTTTGTCTTAATTGGTTTTTGTTTGTACGAGACTAAGTCCAGCGGCATAATGCTCTTCGATCGCACACGACCAAGTCCAGCGGCGTGTCGCTTCTAGGGCTGTTGCGAATACTTAAAAGTCCCTACGGTCAAAATCATTGGGTTGCGACTCACCTTTTCGAGTTGCTCGCTCGCTGCGCTCGCTCGGAATGTTATAGCCTTACCTAAAACCAATCCACCTTGCGTTCGTTTTTCGAAAAGACCGCGATTTTCCGATAATTTACAGACGCGCGGGATCGGTTTTGAGGTTAGGCTAGTTTTATAAGAGCGAGCGAAGCGAGCGAGAAGCTACATCAATTCCCGCGCTATAGTTATATATCAAATGTTCTTTACTAACAACTCTCACCGATCGAAAGAAAGTTTCTGATTTGATAGAAGAATAACAGATATGTTTCGCTAGGTACGCGATTCGTGCTGATCGATGTATCTCGATGATGTTTTTGTTTTCATTTTTGTTTTCGTTTTTGTTTTCGTTTTTGTTTTCGTTTTTGTTTTCGTTTTTGTTTTCGTTTTTGTTTTCGTTTTTGTTTTCGTTTTTGTTTTCGTTTTTGTTTTCGTTTTTGTTTTCGTGTTTGTTTTCGTTTTTGTTTTCGTTTTCGTTTTCGTTTTTGTTTTCTTTTTTGTTTTCGTTTTTGTTTTCGGTTTTGTTTTCGTTTTTGTTTTCGTTTTTGTTTTCGTTTTTGTTTTCGTTTTTGTTTTCGTTTTTGTTTTCGTTTTTGTTTTCGTGTTTGTTTTCGTTTTTGTTTTTGTTTTCGTTTTTGTTTTCGTTTTCGTTTTTGTTTTCGTTTTTGTTTTCGTTTTTGTTTTCGTTTTTGTTTTCGTTTTTGTTTTCGTTTTTGTTTTCGTTTTTGTTTTCGTTTTTGTTTTCGTTTTTGTTTTCGTTTTTGTTTTCGTTTTTGTTTTCGTTTTTGTTTTCGTTTTTGTTTTCGTTTTTGTTTTCGTTTTTGTTTTCGTTTTTGTTTTCGTTTTTGTTTTCGTTTTTGTTTTCGTTTTTGTTTTCGTTTTTGTTTTCGTTTTTGTTTTCGTTTTTGTTTTCGTTTTTGTTTTCGTTTTTGTTTTTGTTTTCGTTTTTGTTTTCGTATTTGTTTTCGTTTTTGTTTTCGTTTTTGTTTTCGTTTTTGTTTTCGTTTTTGTTTTCGTTTTTGTTTTCGTTTTTGATTTCGTTTTTGTTTTCGTTTTTGCTTTCGTTTTTGTTTTCGTTTTTGTTTTCGTTTTTGTTTTCGTTTTTGTTTTCGTTTTTGTTTTCGTTTTTGTTTTTGTTTTCGTTTTTGTTTTCGTTTTTGTTTTCGTTTTTGTTTTCGTTTTTGTTTTCGTTTTTGTTTTCGTGTTTGTTTTCGTTTTTGTTTTCGTTTTTGTTTTCGTTTTTGTTTTTGTTTTCGTTTTTGTTTTCGTTTTTGTTTTTGTTTTCCTTTTCGTTTTTGTTTGTGTTTTTGTTTTTGTCCTTGTTTCTGTCCTTGTCTTTGTCTTAATTGGTTTTTGTTTGTACGAGACTAAGTCCAGCGGCATAATGCTCTTCGATCGCACACGACCAAGTCCAGCGGCGTGTCGCTCCTAGGGCTGTTGCGAATACTTAAAAGTCCCTACGGTCAAAATCATTGGGTTGCGACTCACCTTTACGAGTTGCTCGCTCGCTGCGCTCGCTCGGAATGTTATAGCCTTACCTAAAACCAATCCACCTTGCGTTCGTTTTTCGAAAAGACCGCGATTTTCCGATAATTTACAGACGCGCGGGATCGGTTTTGAGGTTAGGCTAGTTTTATAAGAGCGAGCGAAGCGAGCGAGAAGCTACATCAATTCCCGCGCTATAGTTATATATCAAATGTTCTTTACTAACAATTCTCACCGATCGAAAGAAATTTTCTGATTTGATAGAAGAATAACAGATATGTTTCGCTAGGTACGCGATTCGTGCTGATCGATGTATCTCGATGATGTTTTTGTTTTCGTTTTTGTTTTCGTTTTTGTTTTCGTGTTTGTTTTCGTTTTTGTTTTCGTTTTCGTTTTCGTTTTTGTTTTCTTTTTTGTTTTCGTTTTTGTTTTCGTTTTTGTTTTCGTTTTTGTTTTCGTTTTTGTTTTCGTGTTTGTTTTCGTTTTTGTTTTCGTTTTCGTTTTCGTTTTCGTTTTCGTTTTCGTTTTCGTTTTCGTTTTCGTTTTCGTTTTCGTTTTCGTTTTCGTTTTCGTTTTCGTTTTCGTTTTCGTTTTCGTTTTCGTTTTCGTTTTCGTTTTCGTTTTCGTTTTCGTTTTCGTTTTCGTTTTCGTTTTCGTTTTCGTTTTCGTTTTCGTTTTCGTTTTCGTTTTCGTTTTCGTTTTCGTTTTCGTTTTCGTTTTCGTTTTCGTTTTCGTTTTCGTTTTCGTTTTCGTTTTCGTTTTCGTTTTCGTTTTCGTTTTTGTTTTCGTTTTTGTTTTCGTTTTTGTTTTCGTTTTTGTTTTCGTTTTTGTTTTCGTTTTTGTTTTTGTTTTCGTTTTTGTTTTCGTTTTTGTTTTCGTTTTTGTTTTCGTTTTTGTTTTCGTTTTTGTTTTAGTTTTTGTTTTTGTTTTTGTTTTCGTTTTTGTTTTCGTTTTTGTTTTTGTTTTCCTTTTCGTTTTTGTTTGTGTTTTTGTTTTCGTTTTTGTTTTCGTTTTTGTTTTCGTTTTTGTTTTCGTTTTTGTTTTCGTTTTTGTTTTCGTTTTTGTTTTCGTTTTTGTTTTCGTTTTTGTTTTTGTTTTTGTTTTCGTTTTTGTTTTCGTTTTTGTTTTCGTTTTTGTTTTTGTTTTCCTTTTCGTTTTTGTTTGTGTTTTTGTTTTTGTCCTTGTTTCTGTCCTTGTCTTTGTCTTAATTGGTTTTTGTTTGTACGAGACTAAGTCCAGCGGCATAATGCTCTTCGATCGCACACGACCAAGTCCAGCGGCGTGTCGCTCCTAGGGCTGTTGCGAATACTTAAAAGTCCCTACGGTCAAAATCATTGGGTTGCGACTCACCTTTACGAGTTGCTCGCTCGCTGCGCTCGCTCGGAATGTTATAGCCTTACCTAAAACCAATCCACCTTGCGTTCGTTTTTCGAAAAGACCGCGATTTTCCGATAATTTACAGACGCGCGGGATCGGTTTTGAGGTTAGGCTAGTTTTATAAGAGCGAGCGAAGCGAGCGAGAAGCTACATCAATTCCCGCGCTATAGTTATATATCAAATGTTCTTTACTAACAATTCTCACCGATCGAAAGAAAGTTTCTGATTTGATAGAAGAATAACAGATATGTTTCGCTAGGTACGCGATTCGTGCTGATCGATGTATCTCGATGATGTTTTTGTTTTCGTTTTTGTTTTCTTTTTGTTTTCGTTTTTGTTTTCGTTTTTGTTTTCGTTTTTGTTTTCGTTTTTGTTTTTGTTTTCGTTTTTGTTTTCGTTTTTGTTTTCGTTTTTGTTTTCGTTTTTGTTTTCGTTTTTGTTTTCGTTTTTGTTTTTGTTTTCGTTTTTGTTTTCGTTTTTGTTTTTGTTTTCCTTTTCGTTTTTGGTTTCGTTTTTGTTTTCGTTTTTGTTTTCGTTTTTGTTTTCGTTTTTGTTTTCGTTTTTGTTTTCGTTTTTGATTTCGTTTTTGTTTTCGTTTTTGTTTTCGTTTTTGTTTTCGTTTTTGTTTTCGTTTTTGTTTTCGTTTTTGTTTTCGTTTTTGTTTTCGTGTTTGTTTTCGTTTTTGTTTTCGTTTTTGTTTTCGTTTTTGTTTTTGTTTTCGTTTTTGTTTTTGTTTTTGTCCTTGTTTCTGTCCTTGTCTTTGTCTTAATTGGTTTTTGTTTGTACGAGACTAAGTCCAGCGGCATAATGCTCTTCGATCGCACACGACCAAGTCCAGCGGCGTGTCGCTCCTAGGGCTGTTGCGAATACTTAAAAGTCCCTACGGTCAAAATCATTGGGTTGCGACTCACCTTTACGAGTTGCTCGCTCGCTGCGCTCGCTCGGAATGTTATAGCCTTACCTAAAACCAATCCACCTTGCGTTCGTTTTTCGAAAAGACCGCGATTTTCCGATAATTTACAGACGCGCGGGATCGGTTTTGAGGTTAGGCTAGTTTTATAAGAGCGAGCGAAGCGAGCGAGAAGCTACATCAATTCCCGCGCTATAGTTATATATCAAATGTTCTTTACTAACAATTCTCACCGATCGAAAGAAAGTTTCTGATTTGATAGAAGAATAACAGATATGTTTCGCTAGGTACGCGATTCGTGCTGATCGATGTATCTCGATGATGTTTTTGTTTTCGTTTTTGTTTTCTTTTTTGTTTTCGTTTTTGTTTTCGTTTTTGTTTTCTTTTTTGTTTTCGTTTTTGTTTTCTTTTTTGTTTTCGTTTTTGTTTTCGTTTTTGTTTTCGTTTTTGTTTTCGTTTTTGTTTTCGTTTTTGTTTTTGTTTTCGTTTTTGTTTTCGTTTTTGTTTTCGTTTTTGTTTTCGTTTTTGTTTTCGTTTTTGTTTTTGTTTTCGTTTTTGTTTTCGTTTTTGTTTTCTTTTTTGTTTTCGTTTTTGTTTTCGTTTTTGTTTTCGTTTTTGTTTT